>NC_091133.1:76645705-76733205 GCF_040183065.1 Periplaneta americana | reverse complement strand
TTGTCAGTTTAATGTAATTTACACTGCACTATGAGTGAAATGTTTCTGTACTAAATTTATGTAAATTCTCTTTGCTCGATAAACACTTAGGGTGCTATTCATAGACATTTCGCTAGCCCGCGCTACGAGCGTGCTAATCTAGCCCCGGCTATCGACTGGTTACTTGTACGAGATTCATATCATATCATATCATATCATATCATATCATATCATATCATATCATATCATATCATATCATATCATATCGCTAACACTAGTTTATGGATACGAAAAACGTTAGTTCGCTGATCATCCACCGGAAATCCGCGCTAAGAATGTCTATGAATATGGTCCTAAGGGACGATTTCTGTATGGAAAGGGATTGTACTGTGACTAGTTCCTCTTATGGAGTCATGGCTATGGTCTCTTTTAATATGATTTGTGTCTTCTGGGTCCAAAAATTTGTTCTATAGTTATGAAATTGTCAGGGGAAATAGGACCACACAAAAAAGACTTGAATTAAAAACTATTTTAGCTTATACACTGCTCCAATATAGAACAAAGTCAATATTCACCTACTTAGATATAACACGCGGAGCAAGTCCCCTGTAATCGGCAAGCGGTAGAGCATGAAAGTCAAGGAACATTGTTGTTGGTCAACTGTCCGAAGACAAGTCTGAACCCCACAAGTGATACCAAGAAGACACCACTTATGAGGCAACTTGGCGAGGAGATAATGGGATAGAGTGGCCAGTTTCTTTCCCCCTCCAATCATACATCGCCAACTAGCTACATATTACACTAGTCAGACTTCAGATGTATCCTACAAACAATTGTTCTTCCTCTGACACATATCGTCAAGTGAGATGTACTGCCTGATAATAGATGTACATATCAGCCAGGACCTCAATCAGAGGATAACAGGAATATTATGGACAGGAAAACATCGATCATACGGGAATAGGTATCAAAGAGTTGCTAATTAATTATAAAAGTTAATCTGATACAACGTTAATACAAATTAATTTCATTTTCTAGAATATATTTACCGGTAACTATAAGATACAATAATAAATAAGTAAATAAATAAATACATAACTGCATAAGTATCTATATAAGTAAATAACTGAGTGAGTGAATGAATGAATAAATAAATAAATAAATAAGTAAATAAGTACATAACTAAATATATAAGAATGTAAATATATAAATAAATACATAAGTAAATGAATGAATGAATGAATGAATGAATGAATGAATGAATGAATGAATGAATGAATAAATACACAAATAAATAAATAAGTAAATAAATAAATGCTTAAATAAATACATATTATCTTAAACTCTCCACCAATATATTTAATATTTTCGGTCTTTTCTAGGCGTTGAATAATATTTACGTTGTCAAAAATACTGAAACGTGAACATTTTGTGACATGATGACTTACCGTTGTGCGGGGGCTTAGATTCTCGTCACAATAACATACAACGTTTTATATTTTCTGCTTTCTGTAGAATCAAACGCATTCTACTAAATCGATGGGGCAGTGTATCAAAAATCGAGTGTATTTAACCTTCTTCATTATAATATCGTTTTTCCAATCTTCATACTACAGAACTATTATTATTATTATTATTATTATTATTATTATTATTATTATTATTATTATTATTATTATTGTCATTTCATCATCATCATCATCATCATCATCATCATCATCATCACCACCACCACCCACTAAGAGATGACAGGCAAATTCAATAAGTCACTAATCTTCAGTATACGTTGTTCAAGAAGGACATGTTACATTCTAAGCATCACTTGACTATGGGATGCTTTTCGTGTAGGTACTTCAACTACACTCCTTGGGAAAAGGTGTTACCCATTTTTCCATGCACTTACACTAGACTAGACTGAGGAGCGAAAGGATTCAACAGGTTGTGCCCTAATGATCGCCATTTCTTGGTGCTGGAGCCAATCAGCGAGCTGCAATGTGCACACATCAAAGTCGTATGGCCCCATAAATTGCGGATGCTTCGTGTTGTCGGCCATCAAGACGAAAGCCGATCGACCTGAGCCGTGTTCTTGTTAAAACATCAATCTGCAGGATATAGTCTGTTCCAATATTATGTGTTATCTTTACAACCAGTTCTTTAACCAGTCGATACATTCAATTATGCCATATTACTTTTTTTTTACTTTTCCTTTAAATGTTTCTCTTTTCTGTCTTGATTCTTTCACCCTTTCTTTCCGTGCGTTTCTTTCTTGTTCTTTTTATTTTCTTTATCTTCTTCCAGCTCAATATAAACCCAGAGCAAAAAGAATACTTGGCACACCCCTTAAAGGACCAACAGACGAAATCATTGGAAACCCAAAGAAACTACGATGATCATTATCATCTTTCTTCCCTTCCTAGCTTTCCATCCTTTCCGATTATTTTTCTTACATTTATCCTGGAGGAAAGCCCGTAAGTTTTATAAATACCTGCAGAGCTATGTCATATTTTTACTACAGACATCATTATTATATCCTTCAGAAATGTTGAGAATTCAGAGCTATGTTGCGTTACTGAATCATCCTCCTGGCAGCTCAGGATTCAACCCTTGTTTTCTACGGTTTTAGTAATTGGCGCTTGGACCACTATGGTTCTGAACCATTCAATTAACCACGCAAGGAGAAATAAACATGTCAAACCAGTACCTGACCAAAACACACCTGCGTGTAAAACCGGTTGTGACTCGCAGCGGCCAATCTTGACTAGATCACGACCAGTTTCGGCTGTTTTCCTTCAACTTAACCGACGAACACCCAATATTTATACTAAATTATTATTAGTCTATACTAAATCCATTGGAAGATATTTTGCTGAAAGTAATAATATCATAAATTTTGTGAGTGGAAGATAATTAAATTCTCATAATCTTTCAACAGGAAATTTCCACCCATTAATTTCCGGTTTAAATTAATGGCTGGATTGGTAATAATCCTTTGTAATTAATTATTCACTGTAACTTTAATTGATTGCCCAATTATGGCTATTTCAGGTAATAGATTAATTAATTAGATTTCTCTTCAGTATATCTTTAATGAAATAGAATGGAAATTGGTTAATTTGACATGGGTCAATTCGAACTGACCATTAGTCCCCTATATATTTCTGATTTAATCAACGTTGACGTTTATTATTTAATTCGAACTTTGGAAGTGAACGTGCGGATAATTCAAAACGCAATTCAAACGGTTAGTAATAAATGGCCAATTAACGCTTTTCTTACCAATTCCTTTGCAGTCCTACCAAGAATGACTGTAGCTCTTAAAATTGAGCAATTAAGAGACAAACTGGTAATGTATCCACGGTACTGACTATTCTTATAACAAATTTCTACAGTATGCACTTTGAATCCTTGATATATCCCGTGTGGTAAGAGAAAATGACAGAATTTTAACGCATTTGCCTTGCCACTCCGTCTAAATCGCTCTTATACTGGTTGTTAAAAAGAATCCAATATTTCAGGAGGTGATAGTATGCATCAAAACAAGAAAACAATATCTAATAAACATGGGTTCTACGACACATACTTTCTGAGATCTGAACGTTTGTTCATAGGAGGTGCTCAATGTGACGTCTATTTATGGCAGTGCATTTCTCTACATTACAATACAGCAGACTACCAGATAATCATACCGCAGTTGACACCCCTGACATGGAATAATGAATACATCACAAGGAATACTGAAAACAAAAGTCTGGTTGCGGATATGAGCGGGGTTCAGCAGAGATGATGATGTGAATTTTCGTAATCAACGTGTGTGGGCTGATGAAAATTCCCATGCAGTTGAAGAAACAAGGCATCAGCACCGATTCTCAATCAACGTATGAGTGTTCTTGGTGATAGATTAATAGGGCCATACGTGGTACAACAGAGATTAACTAGGGCTCGTTATCAGAAGTTTCTTATTAACGTATTAACAACAAATTTTATAGACTGCGTGATTCCTTACGTCAAAGGGCAGAGGAATGTATTCCCATGAATGGAAGTCACATTGAGCACCTCCTATGAAAAAGTGTTCAGATCTCAGAAAGTACGTGTTGTAGGGCTCATGTTTATTAGACATTATTTTCTTGTTTTGATATATACTAGCACCTCTTAAATTATTGGATACTTTCTTAACACTCTGTATAGCGAATATTTTCCTTAGGATCATTTCCATTATCGGCAAATACTCCCGTTTCAATGGCAAGCCGAAATATGCAGTATGGATTTTGTTTCTAAGTATAAGTTGCAGAAATGCACATTTTCTGCTGTTAACCTTGAAATAGAATGCAAGGAGGCATGGTGGGGAAGCAGAACATTATAAGCTGCTGAAATTCACGTTTTCTGCTGTTAACCTTGAAATAGAATGCAAGGAGACATGGTGGGGAAGCAGAACATTATAAGCTGCTGAAATTCACGTTTTCTGCTGTTGACCTTGAAATAGAATGCAAGGAGGCATGGTGGGGAAGCAGAACATTATAAGCTGCTGAAATTCACGTTTTCTGCTGTTGACCTTGAAATAGAATGCAAGGAGGCATGGTGGGGAAGCAGAACATTATAAGCTGCTGAAATTCACGTTTTCTGCTGTTGACCTTGAAATAGAATGCAAGGAGGCATGGTGGGGGAAGCAGAACATTATAAGCTGCTGAAATTCACGTTTTCTGCTGTTGACCTTGAAATAGAATGCAAGGAGGCATGGTGGGGAAGCAGAACATTATAAGCTGCTGAAATTCACGTTTTCTGCTGTTGACCTTGAAATAGAATGCAAGGAGGCATGGTGGGGAAGCAGAACATTATAAGCTGCTGAAATTCACGTTTTCTGCTGTTGACCTTGAAATAGAATGCAAGGAGGCATGGTGGGGAAGCAGAACATTATAAGCTGCTGAAATTCACGTTTTCTGCTGTTGACCTTGAAATAGAATGCAAGGAGGCATGGTGGGGAAGCAGAACATTATAAGCTGCTGAAATTCACGTTTTCTGCTGTTGACCTTGAAATAGAATGCAAGGAGGCATGGTGGGGAAGCAGAACATTATAAGCTGCTGAAATTCACGTTTTCTGCTGTTGACCTTGAAATAGAATGCAAGGAGGCATGGTGGGGAAGCAGAACATTATAAGCTGCTGAAATTCACGTTTTCTGCTGTTGACCTTGAAATAGAATGCAAGGAGGCGTGGTGGGGAAGCAGAACATGTTAAGGAGTTATAATATACATTCTTTCCCTGCATGAACTGTAATCGCATTAGAATTTTTTGTTCTATATTTCAGTTATTACAAGTAGCCGATATATAAAAAAGAATTGGATCGACCACTGCCGTTGTTAACAGACACCTTTGTATCTCTTACACCCTCTCCATCACCAATTTTTATATTATTACTCGATATACTGTGACAAAAGTAAATAGATATTACGAATTTTTAAAATGACTGGTATTAATTTGTAGGTGCGCGGACATAAGAGGGTAAGTCATGTTTCAGCCAAAATTGAGTTAAATCAACATTTCGATAGAAAAATGTGAGAAAAACATCGTGTAGAATGTGCTAACAAGCAAACGTTTTGATGGGGGGCCGATAAAAAATTGAATTTTTTTTCTTCCACCATGTTAACAATGCCAAAATAAGTGCTTATACAAATTTTGGCCACTCGACCGCAATTACGAGGCCGTCCAGAAAGTGATTTTCGTTGGGGCCGTTTATAGAAAAAAGCACAATTGCATAGAAATATTTATTGAAATAGACACAGCAATTGTTGCACTATTTGTCAACATATCTCCCACTGGAATTGAGACATTTGTCATACCATGAGATCAATTTTTGTGCCGTAGAAGTCAGCAGCCTCAGATCGGAACAACCGTTCGACCGCGTCTGCACCTCTCTCTGTCGATCCCATGATACGAAAAATGTCTCAGTTCCGATGGAAAATATGTTGAGAAATAGCTGAACAACTGCTGTGTCCGTTCCAATAAATTTGTCCGATGAAATTGTTCTTTGTTTTCTGTTAGCGGCCCCTGGCGAATTTATTTTTGACGGCCCTCGTAATTGCGGTCGAGTGGCCAAAATTTGTATAAGCACTTCTTTTGACATTATTAACATGGTGGAAGAAAGGAATTTAACCTTTTTATCTTCCCCCATCGGAACGTTTGCTTGTAAGTCATAACTTTTAAATTAAAGCTGAAAGAGTATTTTGCGTATGGAGTTAAAAAATTGTTTCGTCAAAGTGTTATTTTGCAATTATCTCACAATTTAGTTTTGGTGGCTTATCCCTTTCTTCGCGCATCCACGAATTATTTTTGAATAATGCAGTTTAATGTCCTCTGTGTAATAAGAGCTTGAACACTGATAAGATTTTCTGCAAATACTTCACTGTGCTTTGTGTCTCTAATACGGCTCCTGACGTCTCCTGCTTGTTGGTACCGACTGTACCTGCGACAGACGAAGCGTGGGGTGGGACGGGGTGTGGTTTAAGGTAGTGTATTTGCATAATGTGGCTGACGGAAACCACAAACAACGTCGGTCACGTTAGCCAGTGTGGATTGAATTTACTTACTTGCACAATTAAGATTATTTATGAATTAATTCTTAAACGCTCATAGCAACGCACAGTTCGCTTTCTAGTAAATACGCGAAATTTCTGAGAAAAATAAGTGAAGTTCCATTTTTGATCTTGCTTCGTTGCTGTGTTTTCATATTTATTTACAGAATGTAGCTAAGAGTATAAAATATATACTTTTAATTGTATCTAAAACGTAAATTACTAAAATTGCTTTACCTACGGTACCGTACTTTTAACTCTTAGTCTTAAAACCACGAAAGAGCTAATATTGTGTCTACAGAGTGAAAAGTAATTAAACCGACAAACTCCGGTAGGTTGTATGGGAAACCAAAACAAACGGTTTTCTTTAACGTCCTATTTTCCTCAGAGGCTTTATTAAACCGGCAGAAGGCGTATGTGTTCTTCAGTTCATGACGACTCTACAAATTCACATTTTGTTGTACGTCTTGACCCAGTGAGTGCTTTATTAGACCGATCTGATGACTCGGGTATTTGCTGCAGTAGGAGAAAATAGTCTAAACGGTAATTCTAAAGTCTTTCACCGCGTTAGACAATCCATGTCCCGCCGATGTAACCTTTGTGTACAGGTCAATGTAGGTATTTTTAACATCTTTTGCAGTGATTTTGGTGTGTAAAAGTTTTATAAGAGACTCGAGCAATAAAGCATGGCAATGGTTTGTGTTACATTAAGATCTGGTGTCCTCGCGAAATAGTGCCTCACAGCACAATATGACATTAGAGAAAAGTGTTTGTTTTGGTGTCCCACACAATCTCCCGGAGTTTGTCGGTTTAATTAGTTTTCACTCTGTATGTGAATATTAATAAATAGATGAACGAGAGAAATGAGAAATGGATTCGTGAATGGATTGGTGTATGCAGTCCTGGTTGAAAATCTAGACGGCGTGAGTGGGTTAGTGGATTGACAAATACAAGAATGGATGCATCAATTATAAGGCATCCAACAAGGAAAAGTCAGTGCGCAGAAACCAGCGGGCGTGACTGCCTCAACAAGATGACGTATGCTCCCGTTTCCAGCATGCTCTGACGCCTACTGCAAGGGAGGGGTATAGCATGAGCGCCGCGAGGAGTCTGAGCCGAGTTCTGCTTGTAGGATACCTATAGTTGAGGATCCGGGTTTGGATAGATGGATGGATGGCTGGAAGAATGGATACATGAATGGGTTGAGAATTCAAGTTCTATAGATGGAACGATAGATGGATGGAAGATCGAATGCACGAATGGGTTCAGTATCAAATTTACTTGCATTGATGGGTTGATGGAAAGAAAGAAAGAAAGAAAGAAAGAAAGAAAGAAAGAAAGAAAGAAAGAAAGAAAGAAAGAAAGAAAGAAAGAAAGCCTGACTTTCAACTTGAGGTACGACGTTATCTGAACATCACCATTCCACAACGTTAGATTGGAAGAGGTGAACAACATCATCTTCATTGTTTTTGGCCTCCCAGGTCACCAGACCTTATTCCCTGTGATTTTTATCTGGGGGGCACATAAAAGACACGGTGTTTGTCCCACCTTTGGCAGCTACTCTTGAAGATCTGAGAAATCGAATTATTGAAGCTGTCAATTCAATAAAGAGGATGCGTGTGTGGAATGAACTGGACTACCGGCTCGATGTTTCTCGCGCAACACATGGTGCTCATGTTGAGTGTACAGTGCCTCTAGGATAAAACTTTGAACCTTCCTCTATCTAGTGACATGTGCAATATGTTTCTATCTTCGATAGTTTGTCTGTAATACAAAATTGAAATCTGCTCTTTCATTTTGAATCACGGTGTATATTAGCCTAATTTTTGGTTCAGAGCATGAATCCAACAACTTCTATTTATTTGATTTCCTTCTTCTAAGCATATAAAACAGTAGACAATTGTTACGATTTCACTGTCGGCTGTCATGACGTCACAATAAATTTGGAGTAGCAGTGCATGGGAAACACAATTACGTACTGTACGTCTTGGTGAAATTCTATTTGAGAACGTCCGAAACAGTCCTAGAGCGACCGTAAGAGTGTCGTCCGGTAACGAACGGTCCGAGACGAAAGTGACCCGTCTGAGACAGGATGTATGCTGCCGACTTTATAATAATAATAGTAATAATAGTAATAATATTAATAATAATAATAATAATAATAATAATAATAATAATAATAATAATAATAATAATAATAATGGCTTTATTTAACCTGGCAGTGTTATGGCCGGAAGGCCTTCTCTTACACTCAACCAGGATTAAAACTTGCTTACATAGTTGAACATAAAACTGGATCGGAATTAAGTAATTACCAACTGATACAATTTAGGTACATAATGAGATCAAAAGAGGTAGTTACATAAAAATTTGTCATAAAATAAAAATAAACATAGTGAAATACATATTAATGTTGTTGGAATCAAATACGAATCACATAAAAACAAAAGCCGATAATTCAATAAAAAATGTACACAGTAAATATAAAAATAAACACATTAGTATACATATTAGTATTAGATTACAATTAAGTAGAATTTACATAATTAAACCAGAAACCGACAATTGAATAAAATGTACATAAAAATAGATTAATAATAAAAAAAACAACACAGTGGGATACATATTGGCTTTAAGTGAAAAATAAAAACGATTTACATGATTACAAAATAAAAATAAGAAACAAAAAAAAATAAAATAAAAAATAAAAATAGATGCAGTGAGACACATAATCCAGATTATTACATAATCGAAAACAAATTGAAACTAAACAAGACAGGATACATATATTTCGTTCCATAATGTCTGATAGGAGACATAAACATTGCCGGATGAGAAGGAGGTAAGTACAATATAATTGCTGTTCAGCCAATGACATACGTTTCGTTCCACGCTTGTCTAAAGTTGGGCGGTGGTAGAACGCTTCAGACCGCCCAACTTCAAGATAAGTGTGAAATGACACCTCTTCCATTGGTTGTAATACCAATTATACTTCTCTCCTCCTCTGCCGACAATATTTACGTCGCTTGTCACACATTATGGAACGAAATACAATGTTTTTTAAATAAAATTGAAAAACGGAAAGAGAAAAAGAGAAACTACGATTTTCTTTAGTTGGTTATTTAACGGCGCTATATCAACTACTAGGTTATTTAGCGTCGATGAGATTGGTGATAGCAAGATGATATTTGGCGAGATGAGGCCGAGGATTCGCCATAGATTACCTTGCATTCATATTACGGTTCGGGAAAACCTCGGAAAAAACTCAACCAGGTAATCCGCCCAAGCGACGATGGAACCCGCGCTCGAACGCAACTTCAGACCGGCATGCAAGCGCTTTAACCGACTGAGCCACGCCGGTAGCTAAAAACTACGACTAAAACACAAAGCGAATAAATGTTTATTAAACAAAATACTCCACCCTTTGCATTTGTGCGTCACTGATAAAAAAAAATTCCTGACATCATACAGAAAAATTGTTTGCAATTAATTAATAATTGTACAATGTTTTCCGGATAATATAAAATTTACTAGTTGAGTGTTATGTAAAGAAAATTATAGATGATGCCATAGCTTGTAGAAAAATAGTTTCAAAATGATTTTCTTTCTATAAAAATACAGTACCGATATTTCGTAAAAAAATATCAGATTGCACGCGCCTGAGTCTTTTCTAAATATATTCTCCAGTTAATTTTAATTAAATATGTTATGAACAGTTCTTTATTTAAAATGCCATAGGAATTAATAATAGGGAAATAAATTGATACAAACTTACAATTATATTAATGAAGCACATACATATACAATAAATATACACGATATAATGACGTTATGAAAGAAACATACTACAAGTCTGAATAAGAGAAGGTTATATTCATGGAGTTAGAATTCGTCCGAGAAACTTATTTCAGAACGTAGAGTCGTAGAGTATGTAAATCACATGGCGTTTGCATCCCTCTATGTGAATAGATGGGAATATGAAGAAACAGTTGAAAGCTGCAGCAGTAACGTACTACCTTTCCGTTGCAATGACGATAACAATGGCGTTCCTTTTTAATTTCCTGAAAAACATGGTTTATAGCTTGCGATAACCTACAGTGTTTCACACTTTTAAACCTCTTTTCTACGTAATTCAGGGAACCATATGTGATAATCCCCACGCCTTGTTTTACAAACATAGCCAGCCGGCTCTCTTTCACAGCATTATTAAACATTAGGGATGCATCGTCCAACTCATTGTAGTATGTCAGACAATGGATCATTGGGATGTCCTGAAATAAATTCTGGACGTTTACTTTAACTCTAGCGTCGCTTTCGTTGGTTACCGTCATTATCGTAGGATCCAGGACTTGCGAATTCAAACCGAGTCCTGATTTTTAAGGACGATTTAAAACTTTTAACTCGGTTATCTTTGGAAAGTAAGTGAAGTCAAGGTTTGGTTTCTGTTGTAGAGTTACTACAAGTTAAAACACACTGTTCTAAATGTGAGATTTACAGGTAGGGTTTATCAGTCATTTACCGGGGTATATTCCACTTAAAAATACTCGTAAGTTGAAATCTGTTGGTTTTTTCTGCTTTTCGATTCCGATGCTGCAAAAGAACGAATTTTTATATTTTCGTGGAAATAAATGTTTTCAGCGTTTTGATTTTTAAAACGTGGTTTTGGACATGTTATCTGTCTATATGTACTAATTTATTCCAAATCATGCATTGGTCGGATTTATATTTTCGACAAAATATATGCGGAAATGATGCACATAAACTTTGTTCAACGTAGTACTAAGTCAACTCCTCACTATGTATGAGGGAGGTAACTTGGGATTAACCGTCACTTAAAATTGCAACACCTATTGTTCTCCTTTTACTCATCTTATACTCCTTTCATTCTCCTTGTTACCATATTTCTCGCCTTGTCTTCCCTTTGTCTTCCTTGTTCTTCTTGTAACACCCTTGATCTTTTGTCTTCCCCATGTCCTTCCTGTCTTCCCATTCTTATCTCATTTTTGTCTTTATATTCCTCTTTTCTCATTGTATGCTTCTTGTTCTACTTGTCTTTCCCCATCTCTCCTTGTCTTCCCCTTGTTTTCTTCACAGTCACCGTGTTCCCCTTGTATTTTCCTTGAACTCCTCTCCTTCCAATTATTATTTTTGTATATTCCGTGTTCACCTTTATTCTCCCCGCATTACGTCTGTTCTGTGTGTATTTCCTATTTTCTCCATGTACTATTTTTTTCCTGTATTCCTCTTGTCCTCCTTGAATTTCGCTTGTTCTCATTTTATTCTGATTTTCTCATTGTCATCCTTGTATTCAAATTGTAGTCCTAATATTTTCCTTGTGCTTGTATTCTGCTTGTTCTACTTGAAGTCTGCTTGTTCTTCTTGTGTTCCGCTTCTCTTTGTTTAAAACGTACGCTTAGAGGAAAACACTAAGTTTCAACGTAAGGAGAGGAGGTAGTAAGTTTTAACGCATGTGTGGAGAACATACTAAGCCTCAGTGTATTTTTGGAGTAGATAATAAGCATCAGCATAATATTTACGGAGATATTAAGCCTCAATACACTCTTGGGTGAGACATTAGGCCTCAACATACTTTTGGAACAGATATTAAGCCTCAATACACTCTTTGGTGAGACATTAAGCTTCAACACACTTTTTGTGGATATTTTAAGCCTCAACACACTTTTGGTTGAGATATTAAGCCTCAATAGGCCTACACTCTTGGGTTAAGTCTCATCACACTTTTGTGAAGATATTAAGCCTCAGTAAACTCTTGGGTGAGATATTAAGTCTCAACACACTTTTGGTGGAAATATTAATCCTCAACACACTCTTGGGCGAGACATTAAGCCTCAACACACTCTTTGGTGAGACATTAAGGCTCAATACACTCTTTGGTGAGACATTAAGCCTCAGCACTCTTTTGGTGGAGATATTAAGCCTCAGTACACTCTTGAGTGAGACATTAAGCCTCAACAATCTTTTGGTGAAGATATTAAGCCTCAGTACACTCTTGGGTGAGATATTAGACCTCAACACTCTTTTGGTGGAGATATTAAGCCTCAATACACTCTTGGATTAGATATTAAGCTTCAACAAACTACTTTTGGTGGAGATATTAAGCCTCGACACAATTTTGGTGCAGATATTAAGCCTCAGCACAATTTTGGTGGAGAAATTAAGCGTCAATACACTCTTGGATGAAACATTAAGCCTCTAGACACCTTTGATGGAGATATTAAGTCTCGTCACATTGTTGGAGGACATAATAAGCATTATCATATTCTTTGAGGATATATTAAGTCTGAACATAACTTTTGAGGATATACTAACCCTCAAAGTAATCTTTGATGAGATATTGAGCGTCAGTGTTGTTTACACAGAGAATCTGAGTAATATTCAGACCCAAAACATGCTTGGAAGAAATATTATTCAATACCCATAGCTGATGGAAGTATTAAGTCTGAATACATGGTTGTAAAAAATCGATGGTGTTTCGGTAAAGGGATTTAAGTTATAAAATTAAATTTTGAGATAAATGAAAATTAAAGTTCTTACTTGTATTTCTAATATTTTTCTACGCAAATGAAATCCATCAAATGCTAGTGTTATTTTGTTTTCTGCACACCAACTTGTAGAATTTAACTTGTGTATTTACCAGGGGAACAAAACTGTATTTGCAGAAACAATAACTTAACCCACTTCACCCAAACACCATCGAAATATTCTTAAGACACAATTGGAGGCAGTATTAAATATCAGTATACGGTTTAAGAATAGACTATTAGGCCTATGTCCCAACGTACTGCTAAAAAATAGTCCTCAAAATACGGATAAAAGAGATATTCACTCTAAACACACAGTCAGAGATTGAAAATTCTCCTTGCATACATAATCATTATACAATTCTGAATTCTCAAATTAACTTTAGACAAGTAACGACATTTTGTTACCATTTAATCAGAACTAACGGAAGGGAAATGTGTTAAATTTCACACTACGCACAAAAATAGAATCCCAATCAGTCGCCCTACAAGAGAAATATGTAATTATCCTATTATCTGAAGGAAATTGAAACCAGATGTGCTGGATTTGCACTTAGGAACGCTACCTTTGAAGCACAGCGCTGAGCTACGCTTTAAAATTAGCTGAATAAGTAAAACTTGTTAGAATTGATGCATGAAGCAGTCTCATGTCGCATTCATGTTGAGTTTGGGACACATGTTTCAGCGTCTTGAGAGCGTTGCTAGGGGAACCACAAAGCCGCAGGAATTGAAACACTTGAAGGCGCGTGGTTAATCTCTTCACGCCCAGATAAACCAGGAAATAGTTGCGCATTTCACTCAAGTATTGTGCAGTCGAAACTGCAATCTTAGGAGAAGTGAAAGAAAAAGGAATTTCTTATTGGTGTTAGTAGGAACGCTTTGTGCTTGTCATGGCGTACGCCGTACACTACTGTTAAGGCACAGCTTCGAAGAGACTTAGGTATCGCAGTCATGAGCTCGACTCTCATGTTGAATTTGGGGTCGAGAAAAACCCAAGTAAGGGATAGTATATAAAAAAAATCGTGATGGAAATGGAACACTACGCAGAAGAAAGGAATTTTAATTAATATATAGGCATTTTTTAATATTATTTGGAAGAAATATGCTTTTAATTAAAAGACGTACTTATTTTCCTAATAAATTACAGGAAGTGTAATCAGTTTAAGAATATAAGAATCGTATCATTATTTCGAACACCCGAGCTCACTATACTCTGTACACATGTCGCAAAAATTCAGATCATTTATTATATTATGGATAATTTAATATTTCATTGAATTTACTTTCTTGAATTGTCATTGAAATCATATAACTTCCTGTACACCGAAACAAGAATGAAATCATTCACTTACTACATTGTACACAGAAGAATGCATTCTTTAATTTTAAAACTATGATATTTGATTTCATTAATACATTTTGGGCCTTAAGTGAAAGTTATTAAACTTTGCACACTAATAATAATAATAATAATAATAATAATAATAATAATAATAATAATAATAATAATAATAATGGATTTGAGGGAGGTGGGATATGATGGTAAAGACTGGATTAATCTTGCTCAGGATAGGGACCAATGGCGGGCTTATGTGAGGACGGCAATGAACCTCCGGGTTCCTTAAAAGCCAGTAAGTAATAATAATAATAATAATAATAATAATAATAATAATAATAATAATAATAATAATAATAATAATAATAACCGTCAAATGGTATCTATGGGTCAATATAGACCCATATTGCTAGATATCGTAATATACATTTAAAAACCGATACCAGTTGAGGGATAATAATAATAATAATAATAATAATAATAATAATAATAATAATAATAACCGTCAAATGGTATCTATGGGTCAATATAGACCCATATTGCTAGATATCGTAATGTACATTTAAAAACCGATACCAGTTGAGGGATAATAATAATAATAATAATAATAATAATAATAATAATAATAATAATAATAACCGTCAAATGGTATCTATGGGTCAATATAGACCCATATTGCTAGATATCGTAATGTACATTTAAAAACCGATACCAGTTGAGGGATA
This sequence comes from Periplaneta americana, assembly GCF_040183065.1. Classification (NCBI taxonomy): domain Eukaryota; kingdom Metazoa; phylum Arthropoda; class Insecta; order Blattodea; family Blattidae; genus Periplaneta; species Periplaneta americana. The sequence goes on along the minus strand of NC_091133.1, from coordinate 76,718,059 downwards.
ATAATAATAATAATAATAATAATAATAATAATAACAATAATAATAATAATAATGTCACTGTAATTCTATAAAACAAATGTCATCACGTAGATGGAGTCGAGAAGCATTGCCAGCTACACAATCTTATTTTTCAGTAAGTTAATTACGTGAAATGATGGTATCTGCTAATATTCATTTTTACAAAGATGAAAATCCTCATTTCAGAAATTTCATTAAATAATACATAAATCGAGATCTCCCAGCTCTTAAATAGTATTTACTAACACCTAATTGTTTTGAAGTCATATGGTATCAACAAATATTCCAATCCCAAATGCCTTGAAATATATAGAAGAAGTGTATGAGAATATTAACAGAACACTTTCAGAATCAATTTCAGAAAAAGTGTAGCATAAATTACAAACCGTTCATCGGAAAAAATCTTGATTATTCTGCAATCTATGGTATTAGAAATGTTTTGCAACGTTTCAAAAAGGTAAGCTGTATCGAATCACGATACATTTAATCCGCATCAATTATTTCATTTTACGTTCAGAGAATTTTTTATCGATATAGTAAATATTGTTTCGCGAAAATGAGAAGATGATTTACTTTCATCAGAGTTTAAAAAAATACTTCTTTGTACACTGCAACACATCAGATGATACAGATGAAGACACTAACATTCATGTGAATACTACAGAATCGAATATTATGTCATTCTAGTCTATGTAGGGTTTGGTTCAATTGTACTGTACGTTGCATATACACATAGAACCGCCAAGAGTCATAATTTAAATTCAATCATGAATAAATTACATCAGATATACAGCCTGTATATTACATGAGATATACAGGGAACTGTTACTGTTTCGATAAATAAATAAATAAATAAATTAATTAATTAATTAATAATACTTTCTACACTAGGTAACACCTGATTCATTTATGTTTAAAGGAAAGACGAGCTGCAAGTAGGGATAAAGTTTATTGGTTAATAAATGCTTTATGCAAGGTGGAAGCTAGTGACACCTCGTAGACGAATACTAACGAACATCTGGTCTCATGAAGCATGAACCAGGCACCGTAAACATAATGTTCTTTAAATACTGCCGAAGATTAACGATTATTATTCAGTAGATAAAAGCAGTCAGGGGTTATGTTTCAGTCTTGATGGCAAACACGTCTCGGAACTAAACCTCTATTGAAATTGTATTTATATTGTCAGTTGAGTTACTGAGCAATATAAGGCGAGAAATTTTCATGTCGTTGTTATGACATAGTTACACAGTTGCCGTGACTATCTACGTACTTGTGTTGCCTGTTGCAACGAAACCAAGTTGTTTAATTGTTTATTGCTAATATACTTTATACACAGATAAGCAGGACGCTTAAATATACAAAATAACGACGATATAAGTCATTTAATATACGGGTGCATTATTCTGACGAGGTCGCTAGCGGTGTATTTCTACAGCAACCAAATGCTGTCACTCAGAGCGGTGAGTTAGTTCCGAAAACGTCCGTCGGCACAGATGTATCAAATGATTATTATTAATTTTATCGGATTAAGAATAATTTGTAAGAGTTAGGCTGCAAAACTCGAAGTATATGACTGGAAAGTGCTCCGAAATAGTTACAGCGAGCGATACCAGTAGGTTATTTGATAACAGGGTTATAAATTGGTATTTATTTTGTTTAATAGTATTCTCCGTTCTTGACCACTTTATCTTGATAGGAAGAATAAATATAAATTGTGATGGGATAAAAATTAATTTCTGAATTTTAAAACGAGTACAGATTATCAGCATTACTTACACCTAAAAATTAATTTATTTATTATCGTGACTAAAAGCAGAGCTTCTCTGATCAGCTTTGCTTTTGGAAAGTAGATGAAGTTTACGAAATTTTATTTCACACTTCATGGGCTATTATAAGACTTTAACAGTCATGTAATTCTGCTTCTATGGTGACGAGTCTTTTTTGTTACCAAGCGAGATGGCTCGGACGGTAACGTTTGAGACTCGCATCCGAGCGGTCATGAGTTCGAGCCCTGTTGCTGGCCAATTTGAGTGGGGTTTTTCACGGTTTTCGTCCAAAGGCGAATTGGAAATTCTCATACCATTATTCGTCATATATTCGATCATCAATATTATAACCATTAAAACAAAATCTAAAGTTAAATGAATACAAGCCTTCTACAACAATTGTACAGTAATTATTTATTTACTTATTTATTTATTTATTTGCTTATTTGTTTGTTTGCTTATTTATTTATTTATTTATTTATTTATTTATTTATTTATTTATTTATTTATTTATTTATTTATTTATTTATTTATTTATTTATTTATTTATTTGTTTATTTGTTTATTTATTTATTTAATGCTAGTAAATTACAAATGAATACAAGTTAATATAATATAAACTAGTCCACTCCTGAATGAGTAAGACTCGTGCTCGGAGAGATTCCTACAAACGAAATGAAATTGAGGTTGAATAAATTACGGATTAAAAATTATTAAATATCTTTAAACCCTAACTAAAAATCCAATAATTTCTTTTTATTTTATTATTGATTTGGAGAGGATTAGTGGTTAAAATATTATTAAAATAAAATTAGTTTAATAAATAATCTAGGACCTTAACTCATGCTATGATAAAAAGCTTTACATATGCATATAAGTTATTATATAATATTATACGACAATATAAATAGGAACTCAACAATAGTGAGTGGTCTACTGAAAAATCCCTAAGATTCTCCACGCACGATAATATGACCATACATGTTAAAGCGTGTATAAAATACTCAACAAAAAAGTATCTTCGGTATAGTAGATAACAGATAAAGTAATGTATACTCTGTCAAGCAAAAGCTAAAATAATGGTAAACCATAGGACACCAATAGATCCGTCCAAATGGCAACATACAAGAGCCGCTGCCAATTCAGACATCTCTAGATCATGTGCATGTGTTTAGAACATTTTATTCTTTCGTTGGACGTTTTTACTCTCGAGTAATTTCAGCTTACAGACTTTCCACTCTTGCAAAAAGAGTTCCACTTTATACACACGTTGTATAAATAGCTATTTAGGTATGTTGCCACTCTGCAAGTTTATATCATATTCAATATCAACGAGTGAATTTTTCCGGAAATGTCGTTTCACTCGAAATAATTTTCTTAGTAACGTTTTGTTGAATGAAGTGACAAATGAAGTAGCATAATATTAACTTCGAGGAAAAATAATTACTTAAGGTAACTCAGATTTTAACATCTCCGGCCAGATGACTGGTTCAGTGGTAAAGATGGTTTCCTTTTCTGAAAGGGTTAGTGACTATGTTGAAACCCTACAATTATAAGTAGATGAATACTTGCAGATGGCAATAGTGTTACAAAAGTCTGGAAATTATTGCAATAAGCAAGTAACCGACGTATTTGAATTATTAAAAATTAATAATGTACACTCTTTGACACGGAAACAGTTGTTCTCCTGTAGCTTGAATTTGTGTTCAGGTTAAAGCGAGATTCACACTGGGAAATATTGAGGTCCGATAATGAAGTCAGGTCGTAGCAGCGACATATTTGTATGTCACGAAACGACATATTCCTTATGAAGGTTTTATGGTTTAGCGATGGAGCTCTTTCTTCTTGTTACAAAAACCGGGCTTCGAATTTCTCTGTGTGAAACGCACGTGTATAAACACAGCGCATACGATGATTCCCGAGCTATTCCGAGGTACGACTTAATCTACGAACAGAACCATTTTCCGTGTCAAAGGGTATACATCTGCTTACTTTATGCCATTTATAGATTAAGTTTGATACATTCCTATGGATTTCTAGAAAACATTTTTGTCTGCAAGCCTGGAAACAAAAAGATTTGCATACTAATTCATTCATTCATTCATTCATTCATTCATTCATTCATTCATTCATTCATTCATTCATTCATTCATTCATTCATTCATTCATTTATTTTATTCCATAGATCTTACATGAGCAATGAAGCTTTAAGATGTGGAACAAATCAAAATTTTACAATATTACAATTACAATTTTTACAGTTTTACAATTTAATAATTTTCTACAATTGTTACAATTTTGATCATTTTTTTGCAATATAATGGCGAGATGTAGTGAGATGAGGTGAGGTCCGAGGATTCGCCAAAATATTAAGTACCCGGCATTTGCCTTTTGGTTGGGGAAAACCATATGTGACATTTGAGCAATAAATGAAGAAAATAAACTATAAATTGTATTCACAACATGACTAAAAAGGAATAAAACTTGTTCGAAGCTCGTTAAACGTGAAATAATAATTTTCGTCATTATAACACTGATTTTCTTCATTGTTTAACTACTGCTTTGATTTTATTAATCCATTTTGCGATCTTTTCAGAGTATTCCACGTAATAATAGAAAACGGTTGAATTCTGACGCAGGGACCTTCACTTTACCTTCAGCTGAACTGGGTTTCTTAAGTTTCAGATTCTCCGAGACGGTCGTTAGCAGTCAGAGATAACACCGCGTTTACTAACTCATTTTCCACCGGTTCTACGAAATTAAGCAATTAGCCTTAATGGCCGCTGAGAATCCATTATTTCCAGGAAAAATTGTTGAGTTTAATAAGTCCGGGGACCTTGGCTCCCCCAATGCAAAGAATAGCCATCATTTGTGTCTTTATGGCGTGAAGATTCTTAGCAACTAGCTCCCAAACGTTCTAGTGAACTTGGCAACTAATTCACCGTTGTCGTGGAACCGGTTTCCTAGTTGCAAGATAGAGAGCATCATCCTCTTCCTTCTGTGACACTACGCAACGATATAAAATTTTTGCACAAGTATAAATTAATATATCCATCTAAGTCGCATTTTCTGATGCCTTAGTCTTGCACAAATACTTTAGTACCGTCTACCGGAGTGACTTTGTCTCATTTTCACCACATTTAAAACATTTTTATTGTATGAAAGATATTTCTTTTTTAATTTCTAGAATACTTGCCTTAAACTGTTTAGTGTCTAATGAATAATTGGAAGCCATTGATCGAAATTATTAAAATTTTCTAAGTCCACATATTTTTAACCCAACAAATGGGACAATCTCACCTCGACCTAGGACAACTTTGTCTCGAACTGCAAAAACCATTAAATAGGCCTTTACAGGAAATTGTGAGACAATGTTACCCCTATAATTAAGAACATTAAATCCAGACATTTGAGATGGGCAGGGCATGTAGCACGTATGGGCGAATCCAGAAATGCATATAGAGTGTTAGTTGGGAGGCCGGAGGGAAAAAGACCTTTAGGGAGGCCGAGACGTAGATGGGAAAATAATATTAAAATAGATTTGAGGGAGATGGGATATGATTGTAAGGACTGGATTAATCTTGCTCAGGATAGGGACCAATGACGGGCTTATGTGAGGGCGGCAATGAACCTCCGGGTTCCTTAAAAGCCAGTAAGTAAGTAAGTAAGTAATGTCACTCCTATATTATCATAAAAAAATGAACCTCAATAAACAATGATAATTTTTATGTATAAAAAGTCACCATTTTGAGTAGGTGAAATTCTTTAAGGTACTATAAAAATGCTTTGCGATCTTTAATTGTTTACTGAAAATGGCGGCTCCATTCAAACGTTTTGGCGAGACTAACATTAGTGAAATAGAATTTTATTTATTTATTTATTTATTTAATCTGACAGGATTAAGGCCATAAGGCCTTCTCTTCCATACTACCAGATAGCGCATATAAATACAAAAAAGAAATACAGACGCTGATGAAAATAATACAAATTAAATTAAAGCCCTGTAGAGGGTCAACAGGGTCAAAAGAACACTATAGAGCTCTCATCGAGCTAATACAAGAAAAAAAAAGAAAGAAAAACAGAGATAGCAATGATGATACTGATAACTGATAATAATAATAATATATAATAATAATAATAATAATAATAATAATAATAATAATAATAATAATAATATTAAATGAATTACATATTATTTGTCAATTTTACAACAGCACAGTTACAATATTTACTATATGTCATGGGTTAAGCCGAAGTTGCGCAACCTGACAGGTGTTCAACTAGCAATTCCATGAACTAGAATGTGATTTTTTAATTTAAGTTTGAATTTTGATATTGTCCGACAGTCTCTGACATGGTCAGGGAGAGAGTTCCAGAGGCGTGGAATAGAAATGCTGAAAGATGATAAGTAGAAGGATGTTCTGTGCAGAGGAATAGAGAGAAGGTACATGTTCCGGTTTCGAAGTAGTAAAAGGTAAACAAAACGAGATGCTAGGCAAGAGGGTGTGGAGTTGTGGATGATTTTAAGTCAACTAATATTTTATTGTATTAGAGCACTTTATTTCTTCTAATCTTTATGTAATTTCTTATATTCGTGTACGGTAACAGTCAATTAAATCCCACTCGAGTTTTTATTTTCTCTAGATAAATCAAAACCTCTAGTGAGATTACTGTTGATAAAAAATCGCATCTTTTCCAGTTCTATACTTCAGATTATATTGGTTTTACTGTATAAAATAAGGTGCAAAAATTCCCTTCGAAAAAGTTTGAATTTATTTTAAGGTAAGATATCATTTAATTGGATTACTAGTAGTAGCTTTCAATTGCGGGGGGTTTTCAGAGTCGAAATTTAGATGAATTTTGCTGGATATACATTCAAGCAGAAAACAGTGTTGCTTAATTGTTCAGAGAATGAAGAAGTAAGAAGAGTTTATGACTCAGAGAAAATCCCTCGACTTTATTACATTCCCCATTAAGTCTTCAGTGATGGATTAGTCATAACTCATTTTATTGTTGTTCAGCCTGTGCGTACCATTTGGCTTTTATTAATTCTTTAATTACTGCTCTTCAAAAGCTTTTGTCACTACGCAGTAATGGATTGCTTGTGGATCTGTTTGCCGTATAGCGAAGCTTACGAAAGTAAAATTGAATACGTCACCAAATTTACTCCATCTATCAAATTATGTACCAATACCGAACAAGCGTTGCAATTCGTCCAATAATTCATTGCGATCTCCCTTTTGAGTGACTAATTGTTGACAGGTTCCATCCACATCGTATTTAACCGAATGTAGCACCAAAACTACACGTTAGAGCATATATACATTTTAGTTTCCTGTAGAGCAGCAGTTAATAGTTTCAAAACAAGAAAGATCAGACATCACAGTGTTTAGGCGAATAGAACTTTACTGGACAAAGCGATTGGGGCAAGATTTTTCAAAGTTTTTTTTTTCTCCTGACATCGTCATATTTTATTGTTTCTTGCGGAACTCTCCAGTCTCCAGTGCTTCTTCCAATGTGTATTTCTACTATCTGTTTAGAATTAAATTTCATTGAATCCTTGTGTTTTACAAGGACCATTAGCACAGTGGAATGAGATCGGGGTTTTCCTTGTAGAGTATAGCAACTGTGAACCTCTTTCTATTTTCTTGAAATTACCCACTTTGTCCTTTTTCTAACTGTACTGTGACTAAATTTGAGTATGGAGTGAAGGGGCATTATATTTTCATAACAATAAACTTTATGATGCGACATTAATTAAGTATGCCTGCAATGTAAAAATCAGTCTCAGTTGAGGTGTTTACCTGTGAGAGTCACTTTATGCAGTCAGTGTAGTGTGTTAGTATCAGCGTATTCCGAATCTCACCAGACTGGTGGACAACAATGACGTCACGCTGCAGCGAAATAGGAACAAAACTACTGGAAGGATAGATGGCTGTCATGGCGACTGTATAAGTTGTTGTCTATGCTACGCTAGCAAAATTTTGCGAAATTTCCGTACTGCCATCTCGTTCCAAGAAAAGAGAGCATGAACAATTTAGTTCTTGAACCGGTAGTAATAACTGGTCCGTTGACATGTTCGCCCATAAGCCATTAACATATTGTTTTTACGTTGTGCTCATTACAAACAATACAGCAGAACACATCGCCATGACACAACAGTGCACGATGTCATTCGTCTGCTAATCCCCGCCCTATACAAGAACCAATCAGATTCACTGATGGCGGCTGATGGAGACTGCCACCACCTCTGCAAGCTGATGGTACCGGTGCAACACCGGTGGAGCATCAGTGACGCCATTGGTGAAATTCGGAACACCGTGATGCCATCAGATTGCTCAGCGCTGAGATTCGGAATACGCTCCATGAGTAAGCCTAAGTTGGTGGAATTAACCATTGAAAGGAAGAAATACGTTATTGATTGTTTGCGTCATGGTGTTAGAAGTAGGAAAATTACAGAAGAGTCTAGAATTTCTAAATCAACAGTTTCAAACATTAGCAATAATAAGACTTCAATATTAAATACATGAGAACAAAATTGCAGTGGGGAAAGAAAAGTAATTCACAAAACTGTTAATGAGGAACTGAATGACAAAGTGTATGAATAGGGTAAAGTTGCCTATTCCCGTGATACCCCTAATCTCGTGATACTTTTTTTTTTAAATTGAATGTCAGCCAAAGCTTTGCCGTTCGACCATAGTGCCAGATATCTTTCTGGAAAGAGGGAATCTCTTGCCTACTTTTGAGACTTCGGTGAACTTCCTAGCAAGATATTCAATCCCGTGACATTCAATGAAAAAACCTTATCACGGAATTAGGCAACTTTACCCTACTGTAGTTCCTTAACATTATGTACCGTAATTTCCTTTCCATTGCACGCTTAAAGAATTTCTACTTCTCTCTATCTTGGACACTCCGTTTTTTTTTTTTTTTTTTTTTTTTTTTTTTTTTTTTTTTTTTTTTTTTTTTTTTTTGAGTATGCCCCAACGAGTATAACTAATATGTACAGTTGTCAAAAAAAAAAAAGTGGCCGAATATTTTCAAAGTCCACTTCGGGTCGCGGCGATGTTACACGATGCATGTGCTTGTACAGGCAGTTCCGGAACTATGAAAGTGTTCCATATCTGCGCCTCGTAGATCAGCGGTAGAGTGCTTGTTCAATGATTCAAAGATTGTGGGTTCGGGCCTTCTTCAAGTTTTCATTTTATTTTTTAATCGTTCTTTAGCGATGTAAATGATATTCGAATTATCATTTATATCCAGTTATCGTTCTTTATGGATATCACGTTATTTATATTTTGTTATCGTTCTTTAGATATATGAATAAAATTCAAGTCATCATTTGTATTCTGTTATCGTTTTATAACGATATGAATAATGATTATTATTATTGTATCTCCAATTGGGGTTAGCCCTATTTTACATATGTATGTTAGGGCTATAGTTTTATACACAAAAAAGATAGGCATAAAGAGAAATGGAAAAGAAAATCAAATTAGCTTACGCGATGTAAACAAAACATAAACAATCCGTAAATTAGGCATTGCGATTGCAAAACAAATATCAGTTATCAATTTGAAACATACAAAAACATTAACAACACACATACGTAACACTTATATAACACAAATATGCAGCTTTCCGTACCATACATATAAATTAATACACAATAGTCACACAAACACAATCAAACTACAATTACGACATTGCGACGACATCAAGCCTCCCATATCTGACTCACATACATAACAAATCAAGCATCCGTTGCAACACATACACTTCAACATAGTAACCACACTTTTAAAAGTTACAAATTTGGCTCCAAGAAGAATAAATAGGGCACTGTTACTAATTACTATTCTTCTACAATTTCTTAAATACATCTGTAATAAATCTGTGAAATTCCGATATGAATAATATTCACGTTTTTTATATTGTTGTCGTTCTTTAGCGATATAAATAATATTCAAGTCATCATTTATATTCTGTTTTCCTTCATTAGCATTATAAAATAATATTCAAGTTATTTATATTGTTATTGTTCTTTCGCAATATAAATAATCTGTATTTTATGTAAGTAATTATTATAACACAAATAAACATCTTTCTTTGTAAAATAGGTTATTTTATTTAGATAATTAAATACGTATTATATAATATCTTATATTAATTAAACAAACCGATATTTATCATTTATATTCTGTTATCGTTCTTTAGTGGTACTGTATAAATAATATTCAAGTTATTTATATTGTAATCGTTCTTTAGCGATATAAATAACATAAATTTAATATTAGGTTTGGAAAAATCCAGTTGCATAATACTGGTATTAGATTTCTTTTTGTATTTTTACATTATACTATCTTGAACCACAATAAAATGAAAAGGAGTAACGAGGAATTGAACCTGAGACGTTGACATCTAAATTCCGACGTTCGTCCGCTGAGCTACGAGGGCAAAAGTGTGGAAACATTTTCGGCAAAATTGGCCCAATCACACTCTAAGATTTTCTGAGGATTCGTAGAAGCTAGTCCAGGATGAGGGGGGCAAAGGCTAATTGAGATTTCCCGGTCTCTGATCGGGTCAAACATCCTGATAGAATTAATATTTAACCCTTGCCGTGACTTTCGGTGAAGTCCGGAGGGCCCAATTAGTCAAATCCACTCTCCTCATCTCCGCGCTTGGGCCCCCTGGAATTTAATAAGATGCGAAAGAGATAGTGGTGTGCGGAAAGCAACGGGATGTTACCGCATTTAGACCTATCCTTCCCAAGAAAAACTGCAAACATGAACAAAGGAAAGCTTTTAATAGAAGAAGAAGGATCTTCTGCGGACCTCTGGAAAAAGAAGTAAGGAAGAGACTAGTGAAGTGCTTTGTGTGGAGTGTGGCATTGTATGGGAAAGGAACATGGACATTACGACGAAATGAAGAGAAACGAATTGAAGCATTTGAAATGTGGATGTGGAGAAGAACGGTGCGTGTGAAGTGGACAGACAGAATAAGAAATAAAATTGTGTTTGAAAAAGTGAGTAAAGAAAGAATGATGCTGGAACTGATTAGAAAGAGAAAAAGGAATGGGTTGGGTCTCTGGTTGAAAAGAATAATAGACGACATTAGGATATGTGGATCATATGCGGAGACTAAGAGGAAGGCAGAAAATAGGAAAGATTGGAGATTGCTGGGTTTGCAATGAAAGACCTGCCCAGGGACAGAACACTTATGTATGTATGTTCAGAATGCCTGGAATATCGTGTCTAAGAACAGTCGCTATTTGCAAAGACTAGTCAGTTCCATGCCCACTCGACTGCAAGATGATCGAGATAAGAGGAAGATAGAGTAAATATTGAATTGTGGCTTTTTGTTTTGTTTTTTGAACGCTTAATTGTTTGAATGTTTTAAGGCCGACGCCAGTAAATTTGTTTTGTTTATGCCATGAAAGATATTTTTATTGAGAATAAAATCTTTTTTCTTTCCATTTGCAGCCACAATATCATAATGATAAAGTCATGGCATAATATATTAATGAACCTGATGTTAATTACTAAAATAATCGTAAAAGAGAAAGGAGCCATTATGTATAGTTTGTCTCTCTCAAAAACAAAACAAAAAAGAACATAGAAAGCACGAGGTTGTAGTCGAACGCAGGACCTCATGAATAAGAGGCCTGAATGCTACCATTACGCTATCGAATAACACACAGAATACTTCAATTATAACTGTAGATATCAGGCAACGTGGTCCAACAACATGTAACATCGCCTGTCTCCGAATTGTAGCGAAGATACCCGAAGGGAACTTTGTTTCAGGAGAGCGGCCACTTTTTCTTTTGACAGCTGTACATACACATACATATGTTGTACAATGTAATTGATAAAGTAATTAAACTACAGTCTGTGTAATCAAACAACAACACAAGAATTTATTAAAGAAAGAAAGCAAAATAAGAACAAATAATAAGATGATATAAAGCTTTGGGCAGAAAGAATAAAAAGTTTGAAACCATGAAATAAATAAACTGAGAATTAAATATAATAATCTTCCCAAAAACGTATTTTTAAACAATTCTTAAAACACCGACAATTTGGTAAACTTCTATATTCTAAAGGAAGTTGGTTAGAAGTTGTTGTTAAGAAATGGTTAAGTCCTTTCGTTCCATAAGTTACTGAGCTATGCTGAGAAAAATATATTGTTTTTTTTTCTTGTTAAATAAGTACGTATATCTTTATTAAACTGAAATATAATATTACTATGTATTAAATTTTTAATAACTTTGTACATGAAAATGGCAGCACCTAATTTGATAATTGATTCAACTGGTAGAACGAAATAAAATTGATATAGATATTTAACTGGAGTCAAATAATGAAAACCCAATAAATTTCTTAAAGCTCTATTTTGAATCATTTGTAAAGGTCTCCAAAGCAGTTTTCTTATTATGTCACCAAATAAATGACATACACATTAAATGAGAATGGATAAAAGCATAATATACATTCAAGACAAAAGATATAGGCAAAGATCTTCTAAGCCTTTTCAAAATACCAGACATTGGAGCAATTTTCTCACAGACAGCCAAAATATGCTTATCCCATGTGAAATTTTCATCAACAATCAATCCTAAAAATTGAACTGATGCAATTTTTTGTATTACAGAATCATTAAAGTTTAATTCTTTCGGAATAATATAATAAAATGAAGGTTTAGTGAAAATCGTATACACAGTTTTTTTTTTCAAATTCAAAGAAAGCCTATTTGCGCTTAACCAGTTTTCAAGAGTAATAATGTCGACCTCAAACTTTGCAAACTTTTAAGTTAGATAATTTTTTATTGAACCTTACGTGTCCAGGTTAGAGAGGTATCACTATTATATTATTATTATTTTTATTATTATTATTATTATTATTATTATTATTATTATTATTATTATTATTATTATTATTATTATTATTATAAAATACGGCTAGACCATTCTCCTCAGTATAGTGTGATATTATTGGCAAGTTAGTTGTTGTCGTGGGTTTGGAATGGGATATTGCAACATCTAGTTAACATAAACAAAGAAGATCAGCTCCACTTTATCCAGATGTTTGAAGCTTGGTGGAATAAGCTCAAATAAATTAATCAGCCCTTGTTAGCCATCTGTTTACAAAATAAACTACCTTCACCACTCTCAGCGCCCGAGGCAATGGAAAACGAAGCTTTTAAAGTGAGATACAGCATTTTCATGAGGTTGTTTACGGAACCAATTTGATGTTTCCATCTCTGCGTCAACCGTAAATTGAGATATTGAAATTCTGCCACAGTTCCAGGAATCCTGAAATTTATCTGCAGGGCCGTTTCATATCCACCGCGGCGCTCCATCTTCCAATAGCGCGAATGAAAGAAAACGGAAACAAGAATTCGGAAGGTTTCCCCAAGTTATTCTGGAACCACTTCCACAGCCAACTTTATTGCCTTTAGAATCACGATGCCGAGGTTCCATTGAGAACTAGAGCGGTACAAAAGAAAGAACAGAGAGAATAAAATGTACAAAAAAACCTCAAGCGTGAACTTTAGCGTTTCGATTACACCTTGTGAATTGTCATATGAGACACAACCCCAATTCCGTGCTAGTCAAAGCTATTGTGCTAATAATAACCAAAAAATTACAAGCCAATAATGAAGATGTTTCGTTCAATCCCATTGATTTCAAAAATACCCTGTCACGTTTTCTTTGTAAGGAATTTGGAATTTAAAAGTGATGTAAATGTTAAATTATATTAGTCCTACACCTTATTTCCTCAATTGAAATCACGCGTACGAAATGCGTTCAAAGTGGAGAAAGGGTGAACAATTGGGGTTTTCGGACTTTCTGATTTTGTAGACTTTGAGCTTTTGACAAAGAAGATTATAAATTATTATTTTAGTTGATTATTTAAGGGGAGAGGATGGTATTTTTTGGTGAAAAATGAGTAAATTTTCAAACAAAAAAAATTCTTTAAAATGCTCTGTGATATGTATGGAATGCATAGCATAATATTTTGTGGGTATTTGTGCCCTTATCACATGTTGAGACGCCATTCTTGAACTTCCTGCGTTATGGATTTTTAAATCACTCGACCCCTTTTATTGTTGTTTCCGGTAAATTGAATTTTCACAAAAAAATTTGTTCTTTAAAATACTCTTTGATATGTGCGGAATGCATTGCATAACATTTCGTAGGTATTTGTGCCCTTATCGGATGTTGAGACGCCATTTTTAAACTTCCTGCGCTATGGATTTTTAAATCACTCGTCCCCTTTTATCGGTTTACGCTAACTTCATTTTTTTGCTACATTGCCAAACAAAAATGGATATAATTTCTGAACTATTAAAGATACATGTATGAAATTTAGAACACACATTCTTTAGACAATTAGGAAACTTTTCTCTGTAACAATATTGTTTGTTTGATTTCATTTTAAAACTACGTCAGAAAAGTGTTATTAAATTTTAATTGTTTATTTTACAAACGTAGTGACTAATATCAAAATTCTGTTACAGACAGTTTGTAGAGCATGCGTGTGCAAGTACATCGCAAAAAACGGGATGAATCTACCATTAAAAATGGTTTAGATATATCGATTTTAATAAAATCCTGCATTGGATATATTTTTTTTCAAATCTGGACCCACAAATATTTTTTTTTGAAATATTTATTTTTGGTTGAGTTTCTACAGGTATGAGCTCTCTACATACAAAAAATTAACATTTTACACCAAATAGGAAAGAAGTTTTAAAAAATAATGTTCTCTCCCCTTAAAGATTCTATACCAATTACAAAGTTATTTAACGTTTTTCTTGATATAACGTTAGCATTTTATTTATTTATTTATTTATTTATTTATTTATTTATTTATTTATTTATTTATTTATTTATTTATTTATTTATTTATTTTTTCGTATTTCATGAAATCACGAAATGAAGTTCTAATTTTTTTTTACAATAAGCTACCATTGCGTTTTTCACTTAGATGTTTATGCATCCCTAAAACCTTAGATCTCTGATTCGTTATTGCGCCAGCAGTAATTCATTACTTAAATACAATATATATTGAAAACTTCCTGAATATGTACTTGTTTTTTGTATTGAGCGATTTATAGATAATAGAATATAATATTGAAAGCAGTAGTTCAGGAAAAGGGAGACATATAGATGACATTTGTATATATTTTATTATATATTTTTTTATTAATTCACAGTTTAAAATTAAGAACAAAATACACTTTAAAAAACTTGAATTTGTTCGGAGGATATTCATTCTCATTACAGTGTAAGTATAGCTTCATGAAATGTCATGGACACGATTTTGATAGCGTATTCTAGTTGTCTTGACGAATGCGGAACCTACAATTAAATACTATCGCAACATTCCACAGCAAGAATTTTATCTGATTAGAAAAGGACAAATGAGGTTCAGGGTTGACAAACTAGTTCTCAAAATAAAACTATAAACTACTCGCCCTAAATTTTTTGTTCTTATCTCTGCTCCGAGGTCTTTGCGAGAAAGAGGACAAATGTCTCGCAGTGGATATGTCTTGAAATTAACTTCTTGCACAAGATTCATTTACTTTCCGGCCAGGGCAGAAGTCGAGAAAGATCATGGCTGGCTTATCTCCCAACTCATTTAACTTGATCACGTCTCACATCTCCCGATGTGACGTGTCGTCTCTACTCTTCACCAAGTAATTAAAAAATTAAGCCGCAATTTACTTCGGAAAATTTAATAAATATGTCACTGCCATGTTAGAAACCAAACGGACTTCGGAATTAAAGCTGAAATGGAGGTCGGAACTAATCTTTATCCAAAAGAGAAATTTCTAACTGAAAATAAACAAAAAGAATTAAAGAGGAAATAGCGAATTTTTATTTCTCTCTTGACTGCTTTTGTAGTTATGTTCGTCAACTGTTATTTTCTTTTTTCCGTTTATTTTCTTCCTTTTTTCCCCATCTTTCTGCCATTTTATTTTCTTCTTTTTTCAATCTCCATCATTTCCTTTTCCCTTCATTTCGGTCTGTAAACCATTATTTCCTTTGTTTCTGTTTGGTTTTCTTTTCCCTGTTAATATTTCCCCTATAAAAAATTCACGAGTTGAACAAGTGATTCAGAAGTGAATCATTAGACTCACATTCAGGAAATTCGGGATTAGAAACGTCCAATCTCATCGTGATATTCAGGGGTTTCCTCGATCATAAATAACTAGAATCCAGTTATTTCGAAATTTAAATACCGGACTGGTTTTCACTGGCACTATAACAAAAATAAAATAAATAGTGATTCGCGAAACTTTAATGTAGAGTTGTACAGGATGTTTGACTCAAGCCGTTGATAAATTGTTTTAGAAATCACGCACAACACTAGTGCTAGATACACATTACTTTCGTCTTGAAATTCTTTACCTCGTAGCGCTAGTATTTTAGTTTAAGTAGCGATTGAAAATAACTTCGACTCCAGGAGATTCGAATTAATACTATTTTAAAATTGAAATACGCAATCCATCGCAACATCATATGAATCAGAATCTTCCACAACAGTAGCTATAAAAGCTCGAATTCAACCGTCGATAAATATTCACGATTCGAATCTCTGAAGCTCATAAGAGCAAAAGTGAAAGACAGCGAGAAAAGAATTGAATATAAGATGTTCCGGCAAGAAAACTATTCCGACAACGTCCAACTCCATGCGGGTTGTTATCGATCTCGTATGTCTTACGCCATATGGTTTGTCACAGTTTGATTCCAGCTCTTTTTCTTGGTTTTGGCTTTCTCATAGTAGTGCCACATATATTTAAAATATATTGAAATAAATTAATAAATTGTGTCAACATTCTACGCTGTCTGTTCTTTAAAAATACGTTGCTTATTCCGAATGAAGCAAAACAAATAAATTACTTTGAAAGATTGAATGTGACTTGCGTAGGCTATTAGGAAAACTATGTGATAGGAACTGTAAGAAGAGCAGATGACTCAATAAAACATTATTCGAGACAGTAGAGGAAAAAGAAAATAAATAATTAACATAACAGATTGACAGCACGTGTTTGACATAAAATTAGCATACGAAGACTAAATAAAATTTGTAACATTCATGTGATGATGGCAGTGAACGTTATACCCAGACCTAATTATGCTTACGAAACCATTAAATACCTCCCACATGCCTCGACTCTCGTAGGAGATAGCTGATAAAAGAATAAGCAATAAAAATTGTTACTTCTTTCGCTTATTTTAGTATTAGCCTATTTAATTTACCTTTTCCTCTTGTTTGTTCCTCTTTTATTCATTTTATCTTTTTTCTTTTCATTCATAATTGCTTGTTTGTTCCTCTTTTATTCATTTTATCTTTTTTCTTTTCATTCATAATTGCTTATACAACAAATTTAAATTATTTCGATTTTAATTTTTTCCAAATTGAACAAATATATGAATATAGCCCTACATTATTCAAAGATTATCACGATAATTATAAAAAAAAACTTAAAGAGGAACAGTACGTTTATTCTATTAGAACAAATTTGGTAAACCTAAATGTCTCGTGACCAGAATATTGTACGAAATGGAAATGTAGAAACTGGAAATTTAGTCTTTCAAGAGCTGGAAAAATTCAAATATCTTGGAGCAACAGTAACAAATATAAATATAAATGACACTCGGAAGGAAATTAAACGCAATGGGAAATGCCTGTTATTATTCGCTTGAGAAGCTTTTGTCATCCAGTCTGCTCTCAAAAAACCTGAAAGTTGGAATTTATAAAACAGTTATATTACCGGTTATTCTACATGGTTGTGAAACTTGGACTCTCGCTTTGAGAGAGGAACAGAGGTTGAGGGTTTTTGAGAATAAGGTGCTTAGGAAAATATTTGGGGCTTAGAGGGATGAAGTTACTGGAGAAAGTTACACAACGCAGAACTGCACACATTATATTCTTCACCTGACATAATTAGGAACTTTAAATGCAAACGTTTGAGATGGGCAGGGCATGTAGCGCGTATGGGCGAATCCAGAAATCCATATAGAGAGTTACTTGGGATACCGGGGGGGAAGAAACCTTTCGGGAGGCCGAGTCGTAGGATAATGGGAGGATAATATTAAAATGGATTTGAGGGAGGTGGGATATGATGGTACAGACTGGATTAATCTTGCTCAGGATGGGAATCGATGGCGGCCTTATGTGAGGGCGGCAATTAATCTTTCTTAAAAGCCATAAGTAAGTAAGTATTATTATTATTATTATTATTATTATTATTATTATTATTATTATTATTATTATTGTTATTATTATTACTATTACAACGTTGTAGGCTGAATCCTGTATGTGTAGTTTAAATCATTATGCAGACATTTCAGAAGTTGGACGCGCAAGTGAAACTTGGTAATGTGTGCTAGCAAACTCCATGTTGCTCACATCCTTCGTGTGACAAATCGGCGTCTGTTATACATGACTCGCTGTGACAGTTAACAAATGAGTTTGAATACACAATGGCCTCGTACCTGGACTGCGGCCTCGCCCGGGAATCAAATCACATTACAAACAATAATCGCGTTAGTGTTGGGTCATCACTATTTATTGACACCGCGCATGCCCAAACAATGCGCTCTCATATGGACCCACTGACTGATTAGGGTTTTTGTGAAGCGTCTGCGGGGGAGAGGTTAGCACTGCGGTCTAGACTCCATGAATGCGTGGGTTCGAATTGTGTGGTGAGGGGGAGAAAGACAGAAGCGGTACTAGCTCTCAATCAAGTGCACTAACACGCTCACACCAAAAATCATAAGCTGAACTTGAGGTCGAAATGCATTTCGGAAAATTGCACACAGGTAAGTACTGTAGAGAAAAATTACCTACAAAAATTTGCTCATACGTAAATACTATTATCGTGGAAGAAATGTATTATAGGCCACAAG
Organism: Periplaneta americana; assembly: GCF_040183065.1. Lineage (NCBI taxonomy): Eukaryota > Metazoa > Arthropoda > Insecta > Blattodea > Blattidae > Periplaneta > Periplaneta americana. The sequence goes on along the minus strand of NC_091133.1, from coordinate 76,699,348 downwards.
TCACAAGTCGTGTTGTTTACATCAACTCAGGGTAGTACAGGATTTGTACTATCGTTACCTGCAGCGTGTTTATAAATCAACTCGACTGCACTGCGATGTCAGGAGTACACTCAATAGCAAATTGATGCAATCAGTTGCTGCTGCACTCTGTCACTGTGCGGAAAGGAAGTTACTTCGGAAGTATTCTAGACTTAGTGATAGCATTCTGTGTAATTTTGAAACATGGAAACTCCGCCGATTAAGTGACCACGGGAAAAATACGTTCGCAAAGTAGAAAGATAATAATTTATAATGTATTTAAGTTCGTAAAGAAGAACAAAAGAGTAGTCTAACTATTCCTTTGAAAAATGCGTGGAAAATAATAGCGAAAGCAGTGGGAAACGGTGAAAAATTGAAGATATATGAGGCGTTCAGAAGTCAACATGAATAGCTCCTTTTCCAAAGATTTTGAGATATTCAAGGTTAAAGTTGAATACACACAATTGATTCTGTGTTGTAGTCAAGAAGAATATTGCATTCTGTGGGCTTTTTACTGAACTATGGAGTTAATCACTTTGACCACTGAAAATATGGTCAATTTAATACATTGCCAACTTAGAAACTCTGAAATAACCAAAAGTGGAGTTAATCATGTTGACTTCTGCACGCCTCAAATATAGCAGAAGAATGTGAGAAAGATAGCATTTTGGGCACGCAATTTGTGCCTATAACATAGCACTATGGGCAACATTTTTATATGTAGTGGTATGTACTACCTTCCTCCGGGCCCTCTTTTCTGCTACGATTATTTCTTCGATGTAAGTTCACGCTCCGAGTTATTCATACGTGTCTCGAGTTATTCATACGTTAGATTACTGCATCTTTACAGGTTGTGTACATGCTCTCTCTCTTCCCCTCCACTCATCGTTCCTGCCGTAATACGCATATAAACATGATAGTGGCGGCCTCGGACAACAACGGTATTCCTATTTGTCCCGAGTAATATAGAGCACTGCAATGCTGGAATCAAAACATTTCCCGGTATAATCAGGTGACTAAACTTCATAGATTATAACACACATTTAGGAAAGAGACTAACTTCATTCTCGTCTTTGTAGAAAATAGTGAGTGATACACTTCAAATAATAATAGTGTACGTATTTTAAGTCGCACTAATTTTGTTTCAATGTACAGTAGTGGCAAAAAAAAAACAGGCCGACCCTTGTAGCTGATTTCAGAGTCTTGTTAACTCCAGAACCGCGATAGACTGGTAATTAAGACTTTAGTGATTCGAATTCTGCCTGGGAAGGGTTCCTTATTCAAATTTATTTCCAATACTTTTCTATTGCAGCGATATTTTACTACTTAATTAACTTATTATTCCCAGAACATGAATTTTACCAGCTTATTTTCTAATGACTTTCGAAATGGGCTACGTCAGCAGTCGGAACTACGACAATTTCAATGCATTACTCGCTGTCCTGTGAATGTGGGCGTGACATGCGCAGTGGCTCATTTCGGGGACTGATTATTCCGTCGGTCCGGTTTTTTTGTCACTACTGTACAACTGTGTACATTTGTAAATTGTCAAATATAAACCTATTTCGATTGTCACTCAAACAAAAAAAAATATTATTTCGACATCACGCGATATTTAGATGAATAAAATTAGTTGGATACAAGACGTGTCGAATTGCTCCGAATGGACGCCTGTAGTGAGATAGAAAATTCCTTCCGGCTGTTACCAGTAAGGAGGAGGTAAGTAGATAGGCTTCCAGTGATCATAAATTCCGGTGCAATAGAACAGTTGTAAGGGAGATGCTATTGGTGTGAATTTCAAATAGGTTTTGTTTCTTATAATCTTGTGCTTGTTCACTATTTAGTTCACTTCACAAAGTTTCGAATATACAGAATGTTTTTCAAGTACTCTCTTCAGTTTAAGTTTAACCTTTTTATTGTTACCAACAGCTGATCGTATAGATTTTAAAGTTACTTCGTAACAGGAGGGTAAATATTGTCTCATGAGAAATTAATCTTATTTAACTAGCTAGCTAGCCAGTGAATACAAATTAAAATTATAAAACAAAAATGTTTCTAGCCACTACCGTAAGAGCCAGGCTCCTGTACGGTGTGATCTTAGCCAATAATATAACATAAAATTTACAAGGACAGTTTACTAAATATAGTAACTTAATTCAAACCAATAAATAACACGCAAAAGCAAAAAAGAAGAAAGAGAAAAAGAGAGAAAAAACACATTTAATATAAATTGACAATCAGACAGAATCAATAAAATCATTAATATAGTCGACAGAAATAAATGGTAAAAAATACACACATTTGTTAATATTATATATCATGAATAATTTTATACATTTCTTTTTTAAAAGCTTCAATTTTAAAATATTTCAAATTTGGAAAATGGTTTGTAATTTTATTATAAAGTCTTGGGCCGAAACTAGCAGCATGTTTTAGCTGCACTTGTATGACATTTAGACTCAATTAATGGGAAAGTAGATTTTTATCTTCGACTACGATATTCATGTCGATTAGATTTATGTTTTATTTGATTTCTGTGGTAGTAAGTTAGTAAACTATATTTATAAATTTCTTCATTAGTTAATACTTTAAAATCTGCATAAATTAAATTTGTTGGGTAATCCATATTTTTCGTCAGACAAATTTTTATTAATCTTCTGTGTAATAAAATTAATGGATTAAGTACAGATGATGCTACTCCACCCCAATTTATTATACCATATTGTATTAATGATTGTACTAAAGCTAAAAATATTATTCTCAATGCCTTCTTAGTGATAAAATTTCGAAGTACGTATTATGAATTTATAAATTTATAAATTGTCTTTCTTATACTTGTAGCCTACACATAAAATCAATTCGTTTACGCATGGTTTTTGGAGTCTTTGATTATAATCTACTTTGTGGGTCTCATAGAATACCTACATTTCTATTCTTCAGATTTAATTTTATTTTCAGTAGCCTAAAGCACTTACAATGGCAGGTGACAGTTTATTTCTTCGCTTCCTACCTTTGATTACAAGAATTAGCGATATCTCTTGCAGAACATTAGAGTTACGTAAGATCTTATGGATAAACGAATAATGTTGATTTGGGAAATTTGAGAGAAAATGTACAAATTTATTCTTCTAACATTATTTTTTTAAATTCCGTTACATTTCGGGAGGATTTTGGTTATCGCCGCTACGTCTCCTGAAGCCTCAAATTCCGCTACAGTTAGACACACTGCTTCCGTGTGACGGCAGTATTAGCATCTATATCAGTTTAAACAGTAACCGATATTTGTGTTTTCTGATGTCTCTCTCTTAGTTCGCTGTTTGTCAAATTCTGAACCTGTGTGAGCAGTGACTACCAGAAGCATTTGGTGTTGGCGCGTCTTCAGTGTGGGTTGACTGCGAAGTCCGTGATGCCGTGACGAGGCGGTCATTACAGCGAGTGAAGGTGTGCTTGATAACAGATTTCACACTAACAGTAGGATCGCGTGCGGCCGCTGGTCGATGTTTGATCTATAGCTCACAGCCTGCTCCACAATATCGTGCCTTTCCAAGTATCCGTGAGGCAATTTTACACTACTTTTCTAAAAAAGGAAGAAATTTGTTCCTTTTTCAATGGTTATTAGAGGAGAAAAATTCGTTTCGGCGCCGGGGATCGAACCCGGGTCCTTGGTTCTACGTACCAAGTGCTCTAATCACTGAGCTACGCCGAAGTTCAATCCATAGCACCGGATCGAATTCCCTTCTAGTGCTGAGGATTCTCACGAATGCTCTCCCGTAATGCAAAATAGACAGCAATCTATTTAAGGTGAGAGAATGGTTAGACATATAAAAAAACAGTAAATTTTGAAGCAAAGCAATTTTTTAGAACGCTTTCTGATAACCTCTGTGAAATTTAACGCCTTACCGCATTCTGGGACAGACATGGCGCATACCGGTTTTACATTCATATAATTTATAATACGAGGCGCATCCGGAAAGTAAGTTTCCCGATTTTTTCCCCTTGAAAGTAAACGTAATTAGTCGTGTCAATTGCGCATGCGTAACAGATCTATGACGTATCAATCATATGCCAGCCGGACAGGTCCCGCCTGGTGCCAGTAGCGTGGCAGCAGTGGTCCGAAATGGAAGTTCTTATTCCTTCTCCCGCCGCCTGCGAGGTTCGGTCGGTGATAAAGTTCTTTAATGCACAAAGCATTGCGCCAATTTAAATTAATCGGCAGCTCTGTCAGGTCTATGGGTCGAACATCATGAGTAAGCAGATGGTGCGTCGCTGGTGTAGGCAGTTTTCCGAAGATCGTCAAAGTGTCCATGATGAAGAGCGCAGTGGGCGACCGTCCCTCATCAATGATGATCGTGTTGAGCTGGTGCGGCAGTGCATCATGGAGAACCGTCGCTTCACGATTACGGAGCTGAGCAGCCATTTTCCGCAGATATCGCGATCCTTCTTGCATGAGATTGTCACTAAGCACCTGCTTTCAAAAAAGTGTGTGCCAGGTGGGTGCCGAAAAACCTGACACCCGAACACAAAATGCAACGTTTAGGAGTAGCACTGACATTTCTGCAACGGTATCACGATGACGGCGACGAGTTCCTCGACAGGATCGTCACGGGCGATGAGACTTGGATTTCGCACTTCACCCCGGAAACCAAGCAGCAGTCAATGCATTGGCGGCATAGTGGATCTCCGGTAAGGACGAAATTCAAACAGACGCTGTCGGTACGGAAAGTGATGTGCACGGTGTTCTGGGACAGGAAGGGCATTCTGCTCATTGACTTCCTTCCAAGAGGTGAAACAGTGAACTCTGACCGTTACTGCGAAACACTGCGAAAATTGCGACGTGCCATTCAAAACAAGAGGCGTGGAATGCTTACTGCAGGTGTTGTGCTCCTCCATGACAATGCTCGTCCACATACGGCTCGGCGCACAGCAGCTGTTTTGACGGAATTTGGCTGGGAGTTGTTTGATCATCCACCCTGCAGTCCTGATCTTGCTCCCAGCGATTTTCACGTTTTCTTGCATCTCAAGAAATTCCTGTCCTCCGGTGAGCGTTTTGACAACGACGAAGAGCTGAAGACGTCTTGTCACACGCTGGTTCCATTCACAGGCAGCAGAGTTCTACGACAGAGGGATACAAAAGTTGATCCCACGATAAGACAAGTGTCTCAATTCTGATGGTGGCTATGTTTAAAAATAGCTGAAACATTGCTGTACCTGTTGCCAATAAATGTTTTCCTCAAAGTGTGTGTTCTTTTTTTTTAATAGAGAAACTTACTTTCTGGATGCCCCTCGTATAAGCATATAATATTTCAAACTGCATACTGGGACAGATATGGCACACGGTCAAGAATTGGATTTGGCCATATGTGACATCAGTTCAGAAAGAAAGAACTACTTAAGTTATTTGAATATTAAACCGGTGTGTGCAAGACTCTCCCATGCGGTAAGGGGTTAACGTTATATCGCATAACATTTAATGCGCATTTATGACCTTGTCAACTGCTGGGGTGCCGTTTTTGAAGTGCTAGTACACAGGGTTCTTAAATTATAAAAAAAGTTTTGTTACATTTTTCCGTATGTTCAATATATTTTATTTCAAATGTCATTTATTTAAAATACATTTCGATATGTGAAGAGTACATTACATAAAATTTAATACGTATTTATAGCCTTTTCAGCTGTCGAGACGTCATTTTAAAAAGTCTACTGCTCAGAGATTTTAAATGACAATAAACTTTGATTGCAGTTTCCCGTAACTTTTACTTTATTGCATACAGAAAGTTATATATCTTCTGAACTATTAATCATACGTGGATGATGTTTTGTACACTCATTTTGTAGGATATTTGCAAAATTTTCTCTAGTATAGAAATTTGTTGCTACGTTGTATTTCCATTGTGCTCCAAACATTTTACAGAAGGTACTTTTAGAAATTATGTATTATGGAACTTTTTACATTAGGTATCTTTAAAAATGGTTGAGATATAACCTATCTAATTTAATCAATTAGTGTATATCGGTTTCTTTTTTTTTAGATTTTTGTTAGTTATTTAACGACGCTGTATCAACTACTAGGTTATTTAGCATCGAAGGGATTGGTGATAGCGAGGTGATATTTAGCGAGATGAGGCTGAGGATTCGCCAAATTACCTGACAGTTGCCTTGCGGAAAAATGCTCGGAAACTAGGGCTACATTTTTTTAAATCTAATCGTGAATTTAAGTTATTGAAGCAATTATATTACACGATACAAAAAAATTAAAATTGTGCATCAATTCGGGAAAAAAAACCAAATATCACTCACTATCTTCTCTCTTTAATATTTGTCAGTTGTAACGGTCTATCTGTCGACAGTGTTGCCAACACATAAATTGTATCCCCGTCAGTATAACACCTGGAAATGAGTCAGAATCCGTCAAAATAAAATAAATAAGATCCAATATAATATAAAGGAAATTTTAACACAACTTACTTACAAATCCTGATTAAAATAATAATTCTTCAAAATCTAACTTGATTACGAGGAAATCTGAAACAGGAGATTCTTACAGATCAGGCAGGGCTGTTCAATTAAGAAGTAAAAATCTCTCAAAATTTAAACAATTAAAAAATGAGAGCAGCTAAAAATGTCAAAAGACGATGTAAATCGTAATTTCCGCCAGAAAATCCGTCATCCGTCAAAGCCATTATTTTCCCGTCCGCTACGTTGAAATTCCGTCACTTTTGGCAACACTGCCTAGCGACGCGACATGTATTTCCATCAGTTTGTTGAAAATTCTAGTTGTGACGAAGAACCCTAGTAATGAAGATGGTGTTACCAGATCGATTGACCGAAAACAAAGCTAGTGTTATCCTATGCATTTGCTGATTGTGCGATCATATCTGTAAAATAACAGTCCAGCAGGCCTTCATTGACCCGCACTTGCGTAATTTCTTAACAGCCGGGTCTTTTGTCCCATCTCGTTGTCTCTTTCATCAATCTATTATGATGTTGATTTTGATAACCAAAATAAAAAATGCAGGCTGTCATTGTTAGTGGTATATTACTATGAATAAAACTGTCATCCTTAACAACTCGGTCGTTCCACTCTACTTAAAGTTACCCTGTCTCGTACTGTCAACTGCTAACGGGGTTAAGTAAATAAGTTATTCTGTAGCGAAAAACTTACTGCTCTTTCATTTTCTCAGTGTTGCTGACGATTCATAGAAATATAAGTATTGCACAAACTGACAAACTTAGGTGCCCTATAGTCATTTATTTATTTCGTATTAATTTATTGTATGTTTATATCCAGTCATGTAATCATTCTCGCTTTGACATCGCTCTTCCAGTTTTCCCAGTAACGGACTGCCGCATTGCTCAAAGCATAACTAACTATAGAGCAAAAACAAAAAATTAAATTGGAAGAGACAACAGGAAAGATAAAAAATGAAGGACATAGGAAACGAACAAAAGAATGAAATTAAGGAAATGAAAGATTATAGATAAGAATAAACATAGTAAACAAACAGATTAAACATTCAAACAACATTTCTTCCTTATAGGAAACAAAGTACAGATGGTATTTTAAAATGGCAAGTGATCTCTGATAGCAGCAAGGAAAACATCACGAATGAAGTCATTGTTCAACTGGGAATTCTTCCGGAAACTGACAAAGAGGCGAGATATTGTGCTCCTAGCTCCAACCATTAGCCATACAACTTCCGTGGGGGTGATATTTCTCCAAATAGACCGTCGCGCTTTAAGAAATACCAGTGTGAGACATAGAGTTCTTCATATTCAAAGATTGATTGTCTCTTATATAAAAAATATTCGTTCTCATGTGCATTATAATTCTCAAACGATTGTTTTGAAACGTACATAGGTTCCATTTATCGCAACATTTGATGACATACCCTTCTGGTATGATGCCCATTATATATTGCATATATACTATCTGAATTGAAACAGGAATTGTGGAATAAACATCAACGGCAGCATACTAAATAATCTAAGGTTCGCTGATGACATCGTATTGTTCAACAAATCACCCAGTGAACTGCAGTCAATGCTCCAAGAATTATGCGACGCCAGCAGACCAGCAGGCCTTCTGATGAATATGACCAAGTCACAAGTAATGTCAAACGGGCCGAAGTCACCCATAATAATTGATGGTGCAGAACTACAATACGTATCTGAATACGTATACCTAGGACAGCTAGTTTCCTTTCACCAGAAGGCAGAGAAGGAAATAAAACGAAGGATTTCTGTCGCGTGGAAGGCATTCTGGACTCTCAAGTTCATCATACTGGAGAAAACACTCAGCAAAAGAAATCAGAATAGCGTAACTCCTGTACTGTTGTATGGGTGTCAGACATGGTCTCTCACTGCCAAACTTCGTAACAACCTCCAAATATGTGAAAGGAAAATGCTGAGAAGGATACTAGGCTATCACTGAAGGACAGAGTTCCAAACGAAGTGCTACAAAAGATGTCAGCAGTTGACGATCCAGCACTGCAAGCCACCAGCACCAAATTGAAGTGGGGAGGCCATGTTGCAAGACATAGAGACGGAAGATGGACGCAGAAAGTCACACTATGGGACCCCCGCATTGTCAAGAGATCACGCGGAAGACCAAGAAGAAGATGGGCCGACCTCTTCAGTGAACGTGTAGGAAGCCATTGGTCAAGCAGAGCAAGAAATAGGGAAGACTGGAAAAATCTAAAAAGACAAGTGAACAGTGACTAAAACCAGTGCGACAGAAACAGGATAAGTGAACAATATCAACATAGTGCAGAATGTGAATCAAGTGAACAATTCGAAGCATGCAAACATCTCTTACGCGGAGTAGCTCACCGCGTGAGACAAACAGAGCTCCCCCTCTATAGGAGGAGGCTTTTGCCCTAAAAGGGACATTTTTTAGGCTAATCATGTCATTTTATTTCATATATATATATATATATATACATGGTGAAAGAGAATCTATTGTATTAATTAACAGAGGTAATAGATGAAGTCAATGGGAACAAGTTTTGTCAAATGTTTTTGATACGATTAATAGTTTGGAGAGTACGAATTGTAAGGCGTTGCAACACTGTAACGTTTCTTGAAGACATTGTTCCGCAGTGTGGGTGAGTGCAGATATCGGAATATATCTCTGCCGGTCAGTGGCCGTTAAATATTTTAAGTGGCTTTATATTACAGCGTGACAGTCAGCGTATTGAAAAACATTACAACTTTCCTCCGATCTCCTTGCGTCTCCACCGCAAATGTGACCTTGCACAGAGACAGAAATAAAATACGAGATCTGTAATCGTCCATTCCGCAATACTTGCGAGAGAAGGATGGGAACAAAGACGTCTCAAGGAGCGTTACAGCGTTGCAACGCTTTAAATTTCGTACTATCCAAACAATTGGACTTTTCAAAAAACTTATTTGTCAAATTTTTCACATAGACTTCATCTATTACCTTTGTGAATTAATGTAATGTTTTCCCTTCTACCCTGAATATTACTTTTCTATAAATGCATTCACGTATAACAAAGGAGGTTTGCAATTAGTGACGTAATTCGTGCACAATTTTTAATATAAAGTCATAATACATGGTATTTGCTGAAAGAATATCAAACGATTCGGTAAGACACAATCAAACGATAAACGCGACGAGAATAAATGTTGGAAAACCAAATATAAAATAAATAACTAACAAAACAGGTTGGCTGGACATGTTTAACTTGAAATTATCACACGAAGATTAAAATTTCGTGATACTAAGATTTTGGTGCAAAAATAAGGGTATGAAATTAGCCAAGTCTGTCCTATTAGACTGCGGTATACCTATAGATAGCGTCATGCATTACAGGCGCTATGTTCGGTTCAAGTTTGTCGAGTATGGTGAAGTTCTATATTCGCCGTAGGAGGAGGCCTGTCGTGTTTGATCCATCTTATTATAAAAGTATTCGTGGTTCTTCATTCCCACCCCTTCATGTTTTAACCGCTTACGGATTTTAGCATAGATCTTGCGATTAGTTTTTCAGATAAAATAAGACGAAGTTTGTAATATCTTGGTTGCCTCTATCATGTTCGAATATTGCAGGACACTGATATACCCTAAAAATATCGAAATTTGTATTATCTATCCTATTAATAATAAATCTGTAGCCGAAATTTTTCTGGTAATTTTCGATTTTCCAAAAATAATTGGTCCTAACATATATAATTAACCACCCTGAAACCGAAAATCGCTTTTTTGAAATTTTTGTTTGTATGTCTGTCTGTATGTTTGTTACCTTTTCACGCGATAATGGCTGAACGGATTTCGATGAAAATTAGAATGTAAATTAAGTTCGTTGTAACTTAGATTTTAGGCTATATGGCATTCAAAATACATTATTTAAAAGGGGGGGTTATAAGGGGGTCTGAATTAAATAAATAAAAATATCTCGCTTATTATTGATTTCTGTGAAAAATGTTACATAACAATCGTTTCTTTAAAAATAATTTCCGATAAGTTTTATTCCTTGAAAAATTTTGATAGGACTGATATTTAATGAGATAAATGAGTTTTAAAATTAAAATAACTGCCATCTAAGGCCGTGTAATGAATTAAAAAACAAATGACTTCGTCTATAAGGGGCCTTGGACAGCAACAATCGAAAGCTATGAAAGATAGCCTACAGAGAATGTTTCTGTGTTTGTATGATGTAATATCGGAAGCTAAATTAACCGATTTGTATAATTAATTATTATTTCACCATTGGAAAGTGTAGTTTCTCTAGATGGACATAATGCTATAATGTTATTACAGTACCTTCTGATATATAATATAATATAATATAATATAATATAATATAATATAATATAATATATAATATAATATAATATAATATAATATAATATAATATAATATAATATAATATAATATAATATAATATAATATAATATAATTCAAGTTATTTGAAGGGTTCAGAACCATAGTGGGCCAAGCGCCATTTACTGAATACGTAGAAAACAAGGGTTAAAATTAAGTTATTACCATAATTCAATGGAAACCTGTAACAAGTAAAATAAAATATACACATTAAATCTAAATGATGTCAATGTTCATTAAACTATGGATGCATGTAATAAAAATTAAGATACATGTTAAAGGAATTGTCAATGCACCAAATGAGTGTCTCTGGACCAAAATGCTCGCATTTTAATTATTTGGATGCAATTGAAATTAAGTAACATATTAAACGATTTATCCTTCTATCAAACATGAATGTTCCCTGTATCAAATGTCCTATTTTAATTATGTAATTAGTTTATATTTATTTGTAACGGGTGCAGCGGAGCGCACGGGTACGGCTAGTAACATCATAAGAGTTTTTACATTTCGTGTAATGAGAAAGTGTACATAGACTACCTACATTAGGCGCATTCTCTAAAAGAAATCATAGCTGGGGAAAGGAGGACATCTGACAACAGTGACAACTGCAGACAATGGTGGACCTGGAATGAAATTAATTGAAAATAATATTTATCAAACTAGTGGGTTTCGGTATGCTTCCTTCTGCTTATATATGTGTACACTAAAATATGGTCATTATGTATAGCAATGTGCATGTAAGTGGAGATACATTAACGTGCTGCCCCATGTCTGAATGCGTATACGATCACAATAACACAAATTAGCGAATGCGGATATCTCATTCCATTTAGAAGTCCGTTCCGCGATATAAATCAGAAAGCAGTTACTACAATGTGTATGTTAGCAATCGCTAATTGCTAATTAACGCTAGTTTTTACTATGCAGAGGAAATTGCGCGTGTAGTGATGGATAGCATGCTGTGAGCTCCGACGCCGTTACAATGGTGCGATTAACATTCCGCGCGTTCAAAATTCTAAAAATTTTAACACCACAAGAATGCGCGTCATTTTTTATGTACGTCCAGATCAAAATTGGATGTTGCATTTTTCTTTAAATCACTGTGTAATTGAAATTTCAGTACATTTTTGTTACAGGTACATTATTCATTGTCATTAGTCCGCATAGTTAACTGTTAATAAATCATTTTAGACTTTTTGTACAGTAGTGTAAAAGTATTTATGCAACTAGTGGGTTAAGTCCATTATTGTCGCTCGAGTGTGTTCTTGAACAATGAGGTGTTAGTGGAGTTCTTTAATTGTACGACAGTTATAACATTACACTAACTGCATACAATCCACGATCGTGTAATAATCTTTATTTATGGAAATAGTAATTTATAATAATTATTTTTATCCACTGTGATTATGTAATGTGAACTTCACATCACTAATAAAAATGTTGTAAACACATTCATTACGCAACTAGTTAGGTAATGATACTCCTATTACGCAACTAGTTAGGTAATGATACTTCTATTGCGCAACTAGTTAGGTAATGATACTAAAGTATGCCAGCAAAACCTTCTCCGACACACTTTCTACATTTTTCTTGGAACACCAGTCTTCAAATATTTTATATTCCACTTCATATTGTGACGGCCACGTGAGATTCGATCTCACGACCGACGGAGGAAGGGCTAAGTCGGCCGTGTTTTGGGGCAGGTTGCGCGCGCATCTGCTTCCTGGGGCATGTGCTATGGCGGAGAGAAGAGAGGGGAGAGAGCGTCCGCGGCAGAGAGGGAAGATATCCAGATTATTCGAGAATGCCATCCTGGCATCCGTGGAAATCTTCTAGGCACCTGTAGATTGTTCGGGAGATCGTACTCTCCAGAAACTATGGTTGGGTTATAAAAGAAGAGACGCGAGTGAACTGTAGCAGTGTTGGTATAGTCAGTGGACAGCAAGCCAGCCAGTCTTGTGTAGCAGTGAAGCCAGCTTTGAGACCGAAGTTCGACTTGAGTTGTGTCCGTAACTGTGGAGCCGAAAGTCCTGAGCTTGAGTGCAGTGGACCGCAGTTGGAGGACCTGAGTTCGAAGTTCAGCGTATTGTCTCTGAAGGTCTGTGGTTCGAGATACTGTGAACTCGAGTGACTGAGCTAGAACAACTAGCCAAGGCAAACGAACTGTGAACTGAGAACTGGCAGTGCTTTGTGAACATTAGTTAAAATTAGCAGTACATTGTTGTTCTCAGTAATTCAAGTAAATTGTCATTGTCGTCTGTGGAGTGCAATAACGAATACTGTGTTACTGTGTGGAGTGGAAATCCCATTGTTGACGGGAGCAGAATTAAATTGTAGAAAGTGACTATTATTGTTGCTTTAAATATAAGTTACATTGTTGAGTGGGAATAAAATTTACAATATCTTACGCGGGATTTCGATGTACTAAACATTCAATTGCAGAATCATTTTGAATATCTGAATTCTCGTCTGAACTCATTTTAACAATGTTTGCTTATTTCTCATAGTACTGCTGTTCTTCTGTTACAAACACAAACCTATCGTGTTCAAAACTAATAAAACAAAAGTAAACGCATCGCCTCTCGCAGGAAGAAACTAATAATAATAACACAGTCGCCTCTTCACAAAGACATGTTCAAAACTAATAAAAATAATACAATTCCTTTTATTTAAAAAATAATTTTTTATCAAAGTGGATCAAACATTGTACGATATGCTTATTGTAACTTCATATTATAATGCTCGACTGGTTATGAAACTCGGTCTGCGGCTTTGTTTGACAACTTCCCAATCTCGTATTGTTATATGAAACGTTATTATTCGTTGCACGAATGATTGCCGGCGGCCAGTAGGCGAACTAAAGCACAAACACTGCTTAGGAGATGGATCTTATCGCATAAAGTAGCACCAAGGCATCTCTCGAAATCGGCAATCATTCGTGCAACGAGTAATACGACACTCATATCGTAAATAGCCTAACTATTAAATACAAGTATCAACACTGAATGTAGGCTAGACTCTGGCATCCACAGATCATAATAGGCCTAAGTCATTCTTTATTCTCAACAGCTAGAACGAGTTCATGAAGTTTTCAGAGAGAGGTTCCTGGTATTAGTTAATGGAAAGAAAATTTTCTTGCAACCAAGGAAAACATCCAGGAATTCGGAGGAAATGAATTTCTACCACATCCAGCATATAAATCTGAGTCCACCGCTGTAGAGTAACGTTTAGGATGCCTGACCATGAAACGAGCGGGTTCAGGTTCAAATCCTGGTTGAGGTTTTTTCTGGGGTTTTCCCTCAACCAACTAAGAGCAAATGTTGGGTAACTTTCGGCGCTGGACTCTGGACTCATTTCGCTGGCACTAATACCTTCATTTCATTCTGACGTTAGATAACCATAGCATTTGATAAAGCGTTGTAAAATAACTAATGAAAAAATAGACAACGGTTATAGAGAAACGAAATAAAAAATGATTACTAAACAGGAAGCTTGGAAATTTCTAAAAGAAGCTGGTGATGAATTTTTATTGATGAACGTGGCACTACTTGTTACTGGATTAGCTGTTGCTTGTATATAGAAGAAATGAGCTGGTAAATCTGCTGGTAGAAAACGTGGCAGACGAAAAACAGACTTGATTACTGCACTCCAGTGTTGTGTTATGTTACGTTGTTATGTTATGTTATGTTATGTTATGTTGTAGGCATGTATGTTATGTTATGTTATGTTATGTTATGTTATGTTATGTTATGTTATGTTATTGGCGTCTTATATGTGTTATGTTATGTCATGTTATATTGTAGCATGTTATATGTGTTGTGTTATGTTATATTATGTTATGTTATATTTTAGGCATGTTATATGTTTTATGTTATGTTATGTTATTGACATCTTATATGTTATGTTATGTCATGTTATGTTGTAGCATGTTATATGTGTTATGTTATGTTTTATGTTATGTTATTGACATCTTATATGTGTTATGTTATGTCATGTTATGTTGTAGCATGTTATATATGTTGTGTTATGTTATGTTATGTTATATGTCATGTTATGTTGTAGGCATGTTATAGTGTGTTATGTTATGTTATGTTATGTTATGTTATGTTATGTTATGTTATGTTATGTTATGTTATGTTATGTTATGTTGTAGGCATGTTATATGTTTTATGTTATGTTATGTTATTGGCATCTTATATGTGTTATGTTATTTCATGTTCTGTTGTAGCATGTTATATGTGTTATGTTATATTACATTATGTTTTAGGCATGTTATATGTTTTATGTTATGTTATTGACATCTTATATGTTATGTTGTAGCATATTATATGTGTTGTGTTATGTTATATTATTTTATGTTATGTTATGTTTAGTCAACTGACCGAAGACAGGTCTGAACCTCACAAGTGATACCTAGAAGGCATCACTTATGAGGCAACTAGGCCAGGACATAATGGGGTAGGTTATGTATTGTAATGTTATAATATTTCTCCATTTCGTGCGAATTTTGGGTGATTTATAGTTTGGTAAATAACCTTGTGTAATTTTTCAACTTGGAAAATATTTCAACAATATATTTCAGTTAACATATTGTACTTACAACCGATTTAGTCCCAAGTGTTTGTAAAATACACCCGTTAATAAGTAATTCCATTACATAACTCGAATTAGTTGCCTGTGTTTGTTACTACAGCCATAAATCGTACAGAATGCAGCTTCCCCAACACACAAGTTCGGTTGTGAACCTTCAGTTCCGTCCAGTCCTAATGGCCAGACGGAAAATCTGATAAACCAGTTGAAAGCCATGCACGTGGCTGTTGCTGTTGTATTGGTCTATTGTTAAGGCTGGTGACGTCACGGCGAGATATGATAAATGAATGTCTTTGTGCGTGTAATGAAGTGCTTGAAAATTTAACCACGTTACAGGACGCTTCATAGAAGACGATTTAATTGATGGATCTATGAGTTAGCTGTCCCACTTTTATCTGCAAATTATAATTAATTGAGTTTGTGAATTGTTAATAAGCCGTTTGCGAGCGCGGTTGTTTATTACGTCTATGTCGAACTGCGTCAGTTTGCAGTATTAGAGAGTTGTCAAGGCCAGTGTTGCCAATTCAGCGGTTTTTCCTCTAGATCTGGCGTTTTTCAGTGTTAGTTTAGCAGGTAAAAATGTATGAAATTCAAATTGTATTGCTCATATAGGAATTTAGAGGGTTTTTGTGATAGTTACAGCGGTAAAATAACCTTATTTTACAATATACCAATTTAAGAGTTTCTGTACTTTAGCTTAGTGGCTTTTTAAGAATCGAGTTGGCAACACTGGTCAACGCTCACACTTATAGTGAGGATCACGTAAGAGTAGTTCCTAAAAGTCTAATTTGGCCGTCTCTTCAGTGTTGCCAACTAATACCATATATCACCACAGAGGGTAAAATCACAATGATACGTACTGAACTAATAATAATAATAATAATAATAATAATAATAATAATAATAATAATAATAATAATAATATAGTGTTGCTTATTTACCACATCACATCTTTATGTTGCGAGTGTGTTTCCTAAATGGTTCAATAATGTATTTACGAAGTAGTATGTTTTCCTCCTGGACTTCTCGCACATTATGTTGGTAATTAGGATTAGTATGATCTAATATTACAGTTTATTTTGTTAGGCAACATTAAATTTTTTGCTTTAACTAAAGAGTTTACGATTCATGAGACCTAACCTAAAAATGTATTTACTTACTTGCATTTTCATCAGTTTGCTTTACTGTAAACCGAAATCATTGCTGCCAACATAACAGTTAGAAAATAACTGACAGTTGTAGTATTTCTCAGTACCCGAAATTCGAAACGAAGTTGGTAAAAGAAAATTCAACCTGAGAGCTAGAAAATCACTATAATCTACTAGCATATTTAGTAATAGTGGAAAAATGGTTAGGTTTCACCCTTAAGATACTGTATTAAGTAAGCTGATCTGGACTATAGTTTTGGCATCCCATGCTGGAAATGAGTGACTCCAAGTCAGTGTTCTCAGACTTTTGAATCTAGATTCCCTCCGAACTGTGTAAGAAGTCCCGTCCTCCTACCATTCTTATATATCCATAAAATAAGGGCCTTAGGTTGTTTTGAAATGTCAAATAAATGCATCTTTGAGAAACACTGCAACAGTTAAATACAGTAAACAGACATTCATATTTAATTTCTCTCTTATTTTACAGAGGAAAAAAAATACGAGACATTAAAAGATAGCATTCATCTATAAACCTCCCATTTCCACACTTCTCGTTCTGGATAAGAAGTCTACACAAACTTTATAAGACCATCTTAAGTACTACTTTTGAATTCCGTCTCTCACAGTAAACATATTGAATGTTCAACTCACAAAATTTTCTTTCTCTTACCCTATGTTTTCCAAAGTTTTCATTTATAAAATGACATAGATAGTTACTTAGGTTCAATTGCAATAACAATTCAAGTGCAATGTAAGCCCTAAGTGAAGACATGAGTAAGATGTACGGGTAGGCCTATTTTCATCAGAGCGTGAATATGATATACATTCTTGTACACGTACAGAAATAACGTCTTGATAGATAATTCAATATTATAATGCAGAATCCCTTTACATAAACGATCGAAGGAGAAAAGTTCATAATAATATGAAAAGTATAGGCCTACATAACTTCAACTCTAGAAGTAAAAATTTGTACTACTGTACACTATCGTAACTGGCAAAATTGTAAGAAATGATGTATAATACTAAAAAAATCCCAATTTGACCTTTTGTTGTAAAAAATCTTCTACCATCCCACCCCATTCCCAAAATTCCCGTTTGCAGGATTTTTCCCGCCGTCTAACAACACTGCTTCAAGTGAAGCTGGATGGAGAAGGACGGAGTTGGGATTGATTTCTTGGCGTAATATTATTTCTGTTGAACATCTTGAAACTGCATATTTAAAAGTGGACATTTCCGCCCTTACATAAGCACGCCATCGGTCCCTATCCTGAGCAGGATTAATCCAGTCTCAACCATCATATCCCACCTCCCTCAAATCCATTTCAATATTATCCTCCCATCTACGTCTCCGCCTCTCCAAAGGTATTTTTCCTTCCGGCCTCTCAACTAACACTCTACTGCAGTGATGTCAAAGCAAGCGTATTTTTCTGACCTTGACGTCGTGCACGGGCAGCAAGCGCTAAGTATGGAAAGAGGAAGGGTTGTGTATATGAATAAGCTACCTGTTGGATTAAGAAAACAGTTGCGCACAAACTTCAAACGGAACGTGAAATTTTGTGTCGTTATTTTTATATGGCTTCTTTCTGTTTAATATTATCTATATTGTCTGTAAAACAAAAGTACTAACACTGATTTCTTAATATTGCACTTGTGTTTTAAATCTTAATAACATAATAGAGAGTTAAGAAGAAATATTCACTTAAATTCCATAGTAGTATAATATTATACTGTATTAAGTGGATGAAACACATCATTCATAAAGAAAGTGATATTCCAAAGAAAGAGATTGAGTTTGACATGATAAGTTGGAATTTATATTGATGGTAGCTAAAGCTACAAAAATAATCAATAAACTAATCAAAACAATATTACAGTTCAAAGCAAAGTTACCTAGGTACTGTATCTGTTTTAAGTGTTACTAATATTGCATAACAAAACTCTTATCGCATTATGCTTTTAAGGTGATATTTGTGAGCAACTTCCTATCATCAGAATATTAAATTATTTTCTCGAAATCTGCTGAAGCTATAGAGCTGACATTTTTACAACATATGGGCACGTATCTTTTGCTTATGATGTAATAGTAGTTGCTTTGTTAATTCATTTCCTTACAAACAATATCCATGCGAATATTTTCAAAATTTTCAATACACTATCTTCAGTAATACATATATACGGTATATTAGATTTACGAAAACATTCTGTAAGGCTACTAAATAAATAGTCCTATACCTGAAAATTTCACTTTTTTATACGAAAAGTTGAGAAAATATTTCTTTTGAATAAAAAAATCAAACTTGTGAAAAATGAGGGTTAAAATTAAAACTTACATTCTTATAATGCACTTATACTTCTCAGGCAAATCTAAAAATTAACATGGATACAGTTTCAATAAGTTCTCTACCCTTTATTCATTGAATCAGTGCTGGCCATCCCTGAATATAGCTCGACCAAGCGGCATATACCACCTCTTTCGTCTGTATCTTTCCTTTCCGCTGTAAAGCGCTCAGGTTCTCCTGGGCTCTAAAGCGGGCGCTTGCTCCTGTGGGCATCAATTGACATGCCTGCTCTACTGTATATGCATTTTTGGATTCACCAATACGTGCTAAATGCCTTGCCCATCTAAACGTCTGGATGTAATATTCCTAATTATGTCATGTGAACAATATAATGCGTGCAGTTCTGCGTTGTGTATCTTTCTCAATTCTCCTGTAACGTCATCCCTCTTAGCCCCTAATATTTTCCTAAGTATCTTATTCTCAAACACCCTTTACCTCTGCTCCTCTCTCAAGTGCAAGTTTGACAACCCGATAGAACAGTCGGTAATAAAATAATTGTTTTATAAATTCTAACTTTCAATTTTTTTTTTTTTTTTTTAGACAGAGCAGACTGGATGACAAAATCTTCTCAACCGGATAATAACAGGCATTTCCCGTGTTTATTCTGCATTTAATTTCCTTCCTACTGGGTGTTCAGTTCAAAGTGTGTCATGGCTCGCTGTATGTCGTCATGTGGCTAGCCGATGAGCCTAGAGAATTCAATCTTCCTACATCTCCGCAAAGACGTATTACCTGTATGCAAGAGAAGTTGCCTACCAAGTACGGCGTTCATTCTGAAGAGTACTTACCGATACGTATGCTAACACCTGCAGTGGCAGGAATGTGAACTGTTTGGAAACACGTACTGAGGTGAATTTTTTTCTTACTGTCGGGATATGGGGAGAGGGTTAAGACAATTACTTACGTACAGTATTTGTTGACATTAACTTCGACGGTCAACATGGACACGGAGCATTTGATTTGTATTGTGGAATGTTGCCGTACGCAACCGATGATATCAAATACCCTGGGTACGACTTGCCCGCGCAAAACATAGTTCGAAAGAGGTTATGGTAGCACACAGACCGTACAGGCCGCCATCTGTTGCTACGACGTTCAAGTTATACCGTACACGTTCTTAAGTTCAGATTGAGCGCCTTGATTAATAGGCAACTTCTCTGACATAAAAGCTGAAACTCGCTTCAAATCGCTGACTCACCAACAGTAACGTCATGACACATTTTGAAATGAACACCCAGTAGTGTCATTTATATTTGTTACTGTTGCTCAGAGATATTTGCATTTTTCCATTTCTTTAAAGGATAAATTTCAGATTTTTATATTTTCATTTCGTACTATGTTTTAGTCACCAGACATAATCAAATGCAGTGTATATAATATTACCAATTAATATTAAATTTCTCATCCGTTCAATTACAAGTCCCCTGATACTAGACTTTCATAAATAAGGTTACATCATCCATTCCTAAATTATTTTCCCTTCGTAGTTATTCTACTCGTATATAAGTGGCATCGTCAATATGACATTATTTGTACTAACAGTGGTCAACAGACTTGCCTGTTATTTAATTTTTTCCTGAAGAAGGACGGAAAAATGGAGATGTCTACGTTGCTTATCGCACTGTGGTTTTTTAATCAAAACTTCTGGCACAGGAAGGCATGGCAAGTTGGTGCACGGCTCCGTGTTAAATTATGCATACTCGCGCTCACATAGTCTCTAATGTTTTCACAGCTAATGTGGCGCGAGTTGAGAGTAACACAATGTTGAAAATTATTAATAGTGACCAAATTAAGTGGCGAAGTGATGTTATATATACGTCTAGCAAATTTAAAATTCATATCAGTGTTAACTGCTTGAAAACAGGGCTTCTATGAAAGAATTATTACTTTGTAAAGACCATCTTTATTGCAATAATTTTTCATTTTAACTATAGCCATCACCACCACAACCATTACTACCATCATCATTATCATCATCATCATCATCATTACTTGACTTAACATACTCCAATTTATCCAGTTCAGACCTTAGTTTGCAATGTTTGAAGACGGCTAACTGAATTTCTATCATTAGTCGCTATACAAAAAGAATCTCGGTTATTCGAAACCCATGAAAAATAGGTATTTTATCTTGTATGCAGTCTAAATAATTATGCATTCGATTCTCATTTAAGTGATACAAGTTGAACCAATGAAACGGACATTATATTCAGCGCATTTCGAACTGGAGGATCAAGGTGACGTACAAACGTATTGCTGACGCCAGCGTTTCTGGTACGTGTCCTTGAGTACGATGTACAGTCTGCGTGCATCTGTTGATAGTGTAGCTGAGAATGGTACCACCTCTTATACATGTCATGTCAGCTATCTGCCAACCACAGTAGTCAGTATTGCTTCCCAGACTGTGGCAAAAGTAAGATACTCGCATTTAAGTTTCCCTACGCTAGCGTTCCTGCGGTGTGTCCTTGAGTACAGTGTCCAGTCAGTGAGTTTCTGTTGCCACTGCACTGAGAACGGTACCTCATAAAAATACGTCACATCAACAATGTGCCAATCACAATTGTCAGGTTTATCGCCTATAGACTACTACAAATGTAAGACACTTGCACTTACGGTTCCCATTACTTATTTCACATGCCAAAAACGATAGCGCGTCCTATACAAATACAAACCAAGCACGAGTCAGTGAATTGAAAGCTGTGAACTGAAGCACCGGTAATCTGTGGTCAATTGCCCAGTTACCAATTGTTCGGAACCGGAGCTGGCTATGTCTCGAAAAAGGAGTAGACTTACTCAATGTCCAGTAACGAGTTAAAGGAGCGAAAATGACCTTATTGAAAACCTTGAGGCACATTAAATAGAGAATGGAACGACGTAGACCTTGTGGAAACCACGAGACATGAAATTCATCTGACATTTCTGTTTCCGTGACACCATGAGTGACGTCAGACTTTAGAGAAAAACCTTTCATGTCAAAATGTTATAATAAGTAATTTTTCTCTCCTTGTAAGTCGAGTGTAAACGTTTCACTTAAAAAAAGAAGGGAGATGAAGGATATACTTCTCCTGAGACGGAAAATCCTCACGAGGCCTAACCCTTGACGTTGTTATTATTCTTATTGATGATTGTGGTAGTGATGATGGCGATGATGGCAATCTTTGGAATGCGGCAGAGGTAGACATGTACAGTACCGGTCAAAAGTTCAAGACCGCAATGAAATATCATGTAATTGCACTTATGATTTTAACTTTCTTTCTGAGCACTTAACACCTAAATGTTGGCCTCGACATGTGGTAAAATCCGCCGTTCAAGGCCGATTTCGAAGGACACTCAGAAATATCGGTGGTAATGAGGTAAAAACAAAAAAAAATGTTTAAGCAAATGTTACAAATATATACATGCAAAAAGGACAGTATCTTTTCGGAATTTTTCTTTTTGTACAACAGTGACACCCATCTAATAACTTATTGAGCGTACCAATTAATTTTTGTGGAAATATGTTCAACGTATGGCAACACTCAGTACATTATAGGCCTATATCTAAAATTAACGACAGAAAAATTAATATATTATAGACGCTGATAAGGCATGATAGAAAATAGTAGGCAAATTATAGTAGAGTAGAGAGTATAGAATAATATTAGAATAAGGACTAAAGTAGAGAGTAGAGTGTACGTAGATAAGGTAAAAGGTTAAGAGGTACGAGTATACAATGTTAGATTGTAATAGGGGTTAAATTATGGAAAAGTATACATGTAACAAGAGAAATGCAAAATGAAGTGTTAAAATGATAGTAATGAAGTGTAAATAAATGTGGTGATGGCACCGCATACAGAGGACCATCACTACACGTATATGTGAAAAATTTGCGGACAATAAATATTCACATTCGTATATAAAAATTACAATTTTTGATACGGACTTCCAACATTAAAAAATTCATTATTTCTACAGTACTAACTAGAGATGAACAAAACTAACTGCCGCTCTCGCTCGCTATGTTCGTTGCATTTGTCTTTCGAGTCTCATCTCGTCATTCTCGTGCGCTTTGAATCTCGCTCATCATTCTAGAAATACCATTTGGTCGGCGTAGAAAGATTTTGTAACTTTTAATAACATACGTCACTGTAATAAATGACATTATAAATGTTTAAATGAGACAAAAAGAAAACAGAACAGTATCCTAGTTATCAAAATGTTCTGGTTCTATTTTATGATATTACCTATGGTTAGCCTGCATAAATAGAAAAAAAAACAATTCTCAAATAAGTTTGCATTTCTAAGAAACATAAAACATAACATTAATATATTTTTACTTGAGATTGCACACTTGATCTCAAAGAAATGAAAAGAAAATTCGTAGCCTTTTAATAAGGGCCTAGTAATTAAATACAGACTGAGGAACGGATTATTATACACTAAAAGGTAGAGATGGTTCAAATAGGCTACTTGATTGTTTATACATATATAACAGTTGTCAAAGTAGATGAAAGTTCAGTCAGGTATAAACAACTGTGGCGATTTAAGGCTGCTTGACGTTCGGGACTTCGGGAGTAATCAATCTCGAATCTCGCAACACTCACAACCAGTCTTTACGTCAAGGACGCGACGTAATTCAACATTGTCGTGCGGGTTTTCGGCTTCGCGGGCGCTGTTAGTCTCGCTCTCTACATCGTTGTTCAACTCTAGTTCTTAGCCAAAAATCAATTAATTCTAGCTAAGTATATATATATTAAAATAGAAGCTATACGTGCTCAGAAAAAAATCATAGCGCTCTTGCACTAAAGTTTAAGTGCTATTATATGAAATGTCACTGAGGTTTTAAACTTTTGACCGCTACTAACTGTATTCTATTCAAGTTTCTTTTCTCTGGAAATCCTCTTCAAGTTTCCAAAGTTCTTACCTCACGTTTTAAATTACTCTGTGGATTATTTTAATATATTTAAACACACACTCATTCATTGGATATCCTATGAGATACTATGTTTTCTTAAAAAAAGTTAAGATATCGGAACATAAACGTGTCTTTGTTGTTACTTCGGCATACAATTTTGTTCCTTGTTTTTCTTATACCTATTTTTAATACGGATCCCTTATTCCTCTGCTTTGTGACGGTAATGCAAGGTTTGTGCCCGCAAGGCGGTGGTTACCATGATGCAACTCCATGTAAAATTATAGATGATTTCCAGCATGGAAAACGGTAGCTTGAAGCTATTTTTATGTCTGTAGCTTGCGTGATTGGCTCGGATTTCTGTCAAAAGCCTAGCGGCCCCGCCTGTGGAAAATCGCAAAAGCATGCAACCCGCACATTCTTATGTAGACGAGAGGAAAACGAAGTGACACCTCCAAACAAGGAGAAGGCTTCTTGTTTTATTGTGTTCTCAACTTCGAAAGTGACAAATCGTGACCAGAATGTAGCGGTGTGAGTCCCGCGGATGGTACGGTCTTGCAGATGGTGCTGAACGCGCATCTTACGTGCGGAATAATGGAAGACATTTTATTGTCAGAGTGAACAAGGGAAACATGGCTTACATCCCACTAGTTTATTCGGTTTTCGAAAACATTGTGCTGCGACATATTTCGTTCTCACTTTTTATCCCATTTTCCTTCCATCTTCTCCAAGAATCTTATATTTCATTTTGTGTCAGAAGCAAACACCGAAGTCAAATTTTTCTGGTAGCTACGAGAACAACAGACAGTAATTTTATTTATTTACGCTACATGTGACATATAAATTGAGGTAACTATTTATTAAGAGACTAACTTTTTAGAGTCATTGTTCAATTCGGCATCTGGTTACCAGTATCATAGTAATAATAATAATAATAATAATAATAATAATAATAATAATAATAAAAATACTTAGGCCTATATCTATTATCAGACAGTAGGATTACATTTCATTTCACGATATGTGTCCGAGGAAGAACAATTGAGGCCTTCAGAAGTCAACATGATTAACTCCTTTTCCAAAGATTTTGAGATATTCAAAGTTAAAGTTGAAAACGCGTAATTGATTATGTGTTGTAGTCAAGAAGAATATTCTATTCTGTGGGCTTTTTACTGAATTATGGAGTTAATCACATTGACCACTAAAAATTTGGCCAATTTAATACATTGCCAACTTAGAAACTGTAAAATAACCAAATGTGGAATTAATCATGTTGACTTCTGAACGCCTCAATTGTTTGTATGTATCTGAAGTCTGATTAGTGGAATATGTAGCTAATCGGCGATGTATGCATTGGAGGGGGAAAGGAACTGGCCACTCTACCCCATTAGCTCCTGGCCTAGTTGCCTCATCAGTGATGCCTTATTGGTGTTACTTAAGAGGTTCAAACCTGTCTTTAGACATTTGACTAAATAATAAATAATAATAATAATAATAATAATAATACTTATTTACTTAGTGTCTTTTAAGGAACACGGAGGTTCATTGCCGCCCTCACATAAGCCCGCCATTGGTCCCTATCCTGAGTAAGATTAATCCAGTCTCTACCATCATATCCCATAATAATAATAATAATAATAATAATAATAATAATAATAATAATAATAATAATACTTACTTAAAAATGGCTTTCAAGGAACCCGGAGGTTCATTGCCGCCCTCACATAAGCCCGCCATCGGCCCCTATCCGTGCAAGATTAATCCAGTCTATCATCATATCCCACCTCCCTCAAATCAATTTTAATGTTACCTTTCCATTTACGTCTCGGCCTCCCCAAAGGTCTTTTTCCCTCCGACCTCTCAACTAATACTCTATATGCATTTCTGGATTCGCCCATACGTGCTACATGCCCTGCCCAACACAAACGTCTGGATTTAATGTTTCTAATAATGTCAGATGAAGAGTACAATGCATGCAGTTCTGCGTTGTGTAACTTTCTCCATTCTCCTGTAACTTTCTCCATTCTCCTGTAACTTCATCCCTTTTAGCCCCAAATATTTTTCTAAGAACCTTATTCTCAAACAACCCTTAATCTCTGTTTCTCTCATAAAGTGCGAATCCAAGTTTCACAGACATACAGAACAATCGGTAATATAACTGTTTTATAAATTCTTACTTTCAGAATTTTTGACAGCAGACTATATGACAAAAGCTTCTCAACCAAATAATAACAGGCATTTCAAATATTCATTCTGCGTTTAATTTCCTTCCGAGTGTAATAATAATAATAATAATAATAATAATAATAATAATAATAATAATAATAATAATAGTAATAATAATAATAATAATAATAATGTTTTAATGTTTCAAAATCTTTCCCTCATTGTGTCGATATCACCCCGTCTTCTAAGTTGTGGATTGTAAAAATCTTGACTTCTTTTTCGATTGTTGTTGTTTAGTCAATTGTCCGAAGACAGGTTTGAATCTTATAAATGACATCAATAAGGCATCACTCATGATGTAACTAAGCCAGGAACTAGTGAGGTAGGGTGGCCAGTTCCTTTCCCCTATCATTGCGTACATCGCTGTATTACATTAATCAAACTTCAGATGTATGCAAACAATTGTTCTTCTACTGGCATATATCGTCAAGTGACAGGTACTGTGTGATAATAAATGCAGATACCAGCTGGAATCTCAACCAAAGGTCTCTTTTTCGATAATAATCTAAAATGGAATTTTCATGTTAAATAAATAATAAAAACAATCTTTTCCTCCATTCACTATCTGAGTCGCTTAACAAATATTTTGCTCCAACATCTAAACTTACCTTAGTGCAGATCTTAGTGCCGCACTTGTGTTAAGTGATCTAAGTTCTGAAAATTTATATTTGAATAAATTTCCGGAACTACATTGAAATATATTAACACTCTATGTATGTTACTTTAATTTTTTTCTGCACATTTTGTATTTCATTGTTTAATTAATAATGAATAGTATTTTACTATTTAATAATTAAATAAGAAACTCTTGTATACATGTAACTTTTATAAAAATAAAATGTGTTGTAATCTTTTTAACTTGTAAGATTATTCATATAGACTATATGTATGTTTGCTCACTTCAAAATGACTAGAGGAAAAATGGCCACAAAGAAAATGTCCTGATCAAAATGTCCAAGGAAAAAAGTCCAGTAAAAAATGTTCACAGCAAAATGTCGGGTATAAAAAATGTCCACTTGCAAAATGTCCACATACAGAAATGTCCACAACAAAATGCCCAGTATAAAAAAGTCCGCATTCAAAAATACCCATTAAAAAAGTCCATAATTGGAAAATTATCCATTATAATTTTTTACAGAAGCAGTAAACAGGCGAAAGACTACAACGTAAAATGTTTTATTGAGATTGCTAAGTGACGTACCAAATTTTAAATCAAGAGTGACAGAATGGCTGAAATTATACGTTCACAAAAAAAGGAAAAACATTCTAGTACACATTGGCTTTTCGTATCACTTTCATTCAACACTCTATATACATTTCTGGATTCGTCCATACGTGCTACATGCCCTGCCCATCTCAAACGTCTGGATTTAATGTTACTAATTATGTTAGGTGAAGAATACAATGCCGGCAGTTCTGCGTTGGGTAACATTCTTCAATCTCCTGTAACTTCATCCCTCTTAGCTCCAAATATTTTCCTAAGAATCTTATTCTCAAATACCCTTAACCTCCGTTCCTCTCTCAAAGTAAGGGTCCAAGTTTCACAACCATACAGAACAACCGGTAATATAATTGGCCGAACATATCTTGTGCGCTCGGCTAACGAACCGAACAAGCGTTTACCCGATTATGCAGGTATACGACACCTGATTAAGAGTTACGCATTTGCATGCAATAGTGGCATAAGTATTTCGGCTTCTAAGGGTTAATGCAGGGAAGGTAGCTGTTATGTAGGTGCGTGACCGTTCTGCTCCGGCTTGGAACTGAAGAGCCTTGCGGAGCGAGAGCAGCCCTGGCCGGCTAAACGGAGCCGCTCTCATGCCGGGCGCTGCTGTAGAGAGAGAAGGTAACGTGATTGGGCATGGTCATATAAGTTACATTGGTTCATGACATTACTACTAATAGCTTAGCATTTGGTTGTGGCTCATAGTGTTCTTACTGTAAGCATTTGAATTTTGCCATTTCCTTATTAACCACGGATCTTGGAACCTGAGCCAAAACTGTGCGGGAAAAGACTATGCTACGTTAGAAAGGACTGACAGAACATACGAGAGAAACGAATTCTACAGGGATATCATTTTATTTTTACTTCAATTTTTATTGTACCTGAGATTTTGAATGTACTTCATTCCACCCCCTCTACTAGTAAACTTCCAACCGACCTCCACACAGAACCAAGACTGCGTATGCAGTCAAAGTCGCCTTGCGGTTATTGTAAACAATACTGAGTTAATAAGTATAGTACATTCCAGAAATATGTTCGCGTTTTCCAGTTACGAAAGAGCTTTTAATATTGAATCATATTTTCGCACAGGTACTGGCGTCCGTTTGCCTACGTCGCATTCCGGTTTCTCCAACCTGCTTCTGCTCGCCCATCTGTAAAGGCTAGTGGCTGGGCTGTTTTAGCTCTTTTCTGAAAACTTTAATGTTAGGATTTGGAAGTCAACGTAATATTATACAACTGTTTAAAATAACTTAAATAAAAGGGCCTTCTTAATTAATTAACTGTCACGTGATTTTCCTCCTTTCTACGACCGTGCTTCAAAACCATATGAAAGGACAGTAGATAGCATGTCTGAGTAATTTTATCTTTTCGGATCGGGCAGAAGTGAAGATTGAATTTACAGTATGTAAGGTACTCTTTTATAGAGTAGGGAAATTAACAGAATTATTTCAACATGAGTTACTAGTACGAAGGACGAAACTGGTAATTGGAATTAGGCACAATAGTTAATAGTGCGATAATATGCAAATAATTATTGAAATCTGTATCGAAATTAACTGTCCCCATTTTAAAAATTGTGTTTAAATATCCATATTATGATTATTTTTCAATTTAACTTCATTCTCTATATCAGGGGTCGTCAGTACAGAGCACGCTGGGGCTAACATCTGTTACCCGCGGAAAACGCAGTGCACCATGGTGCAATAGCTGCTAGCGGGTATGCTCTCTATCTCTCCCTGCTGCACGACGGTGCACATGGGACAGCACCGCGTACCCTTTGCACATTTCAGCGAGTGCTGACGACCACTGCTCTATATCATACGCTAATGTGCTTTAGACAGCATAATATATATTGATAATGAATACGTCCGAATGGATAGCTCAGTTCGCGAGTAAATACACTTATTGTTAATACAGTACTGTATGTTTATTAAATAAAAACCTAATGAAAATTATAAACCTCAAAATCGCGATATTTCCTATTTATGTAAATGGATAAACTACTTTTCTTCCCTCCTATACCTAATAAAGTGATTTGTTTGTATTTTACGTCAGTATCATCGAACTCCAGTAGTGGAAGGGGGTAGCAAACGGTGTTTCCGGTTCTAAACCGTTAATCCAAAGGTATAGCCAGATTAATATTAGAAATGTTAGTAAAAATAAAATGATGTCCCTGTACATCCCCTCATATTAGACAGATGAGGCTGCCTAAGAAGAAAGAATATAGTGTAGTACTCATCTGTAGGTACCAGTACTCGAAATTAGGTAACCCTTCCGCGAACCACAATTTGCGCACCACTGATGTATCTGAATTCGAGGCCAATAAGGATTGCTCATACAAGCGGATTTTTCTTCCATTTGTCCCCGCGCCAAAGCCAGCAACATTCAGAGGGTTTTGGAACTCTCGCAACGCACAAAGAAACTGGGTCACCAGCGTCGAATCCTGTTCAACAGAGGCTTTAGCGCGAGACAGCTAGAGGGGGCCCCACTTCACTACCGGAGGGGGAAGAAGGGCGCTGTCGCCCTTAAGTGCTGGATACGCCAATTGTACGATATTGCACGAATTTTTGCGAGAAGTGCTCTAGGACTGTATATAAATCGATAGTCCCTGCCAGAAGCTTTCGCGCAGAGTTATTCAATTGTTATCTTAGAAAATAGAAGTCGATACACTGGGCGAGCGAGCAGTCGGGATGGTATACACTTCACTGAATCAATTACGCCTACCGGTTTTAAAGTGAAATACGAAGACCTTCTAATTCATGTTTTTAGCATTGCCTATTATGTCTTCAGATGATCTCATATATAGTTTGTCGGACCATCTCTTGGTAAGTCCACGCCTGTGGAGTAACGGTCAGCGCGTCTGGCCGCGAAACTAGGTGGCCCGGGTTCTAATTCTGGTCGGGGCAAGTTACCTGGTTGAGGTTTTTCCGGGATTTTCCCTCAATCTAATACGAGCAAATGCTGGGTAACTTTCGGTGCTGGACCCCGGACTCATTTCACCGGTATTATCACCTTCATTTCATTCAGACGCTAAATAACCTGAATTGTTGATACAGCGTCGTAAAATAACCCCAAAAATTAATTAATCTCTTGGTAAAAATTATGGTTGATTTAACGACGCTCGCAACTGCAGAGGTTATATCAGCGTCGCCGGTGTGCCGGAATTTTGTCCCGCAGGAGTTCTTTTACATGCCAGTAAATCTACTGACACGAGCCTGTCGCATTTAAACTCAC
The DNA here is from genome assembly GCF_040183065.1 of Periplaneta americana. Lineage (NCBI taxonomy): Eukaryota > Metazoa > Arthropoda > Insecta > Blattodea > Blattidae > Periplaneta > Periplaneta americana. Next base: position 76,668,828 of record NC_091133.1, on the reverse strand, counting down.
TTAAATGGCATCAACTTGGGCCTGGATCGAACCCGCAACCTCGAGCATAGAAGGCCAGCGCTATACCGACTACGCTACCGAAGTCGATGTCCATCTCGTGTTTGGTCTACAAATTCTACTTTTACATATTGGAATATGTTTGACTTTACTCATCCTTTCTATGTTCTCTAGCCATTTCTGCTTATGTTCTTCTACTTTTGCATTGATGTCTAGTGTTTCCAGTTCATGTCTTATATCACCATTTTCAGCCTCCTCTGTTAGCCACCTCAAGATTTCTCTCAAAAACTAATTCCAGTGGTTTACAGCCCAATTTAATCATTGTTCTTCATTAACCAAGTCTCGTTTCTATGTTATAAACAATCTGGTAGCTCTATAGTTTGCAGAATTTTACCGTCACTTACGGAGCTTATTTCCGAAGACATTGTGAGCAAAACATGTCATATAAATATTGGTCCTAATCTCACTGTTTTCAAAGATACATTAATTTGAAGTAAAATGCTTTTTTTCCTTAGTTTTAAGGGTAAAAATATTACAAATAGAGAATGAACTGTTCAGATGTGTCATTTCTTTATTTGGCTAATGTTCTGAAGTATGAAGAAAGAGTAGTGGAACGGAGAAAAATTCTCTCCGGCACCGGGATTTGACTCCGGGATTTTCAGCTCTACGTGCTGATGCTTTATCCACTAAGACACACCGGATTCCCATACCGGTGTCGGATCGAATCCTCTCACTTTAAGTTCCATCTCTTGGGTTCCCTCTGGTGGCCGCACTCTGCACTACTCTTTCATCATTCGATGACGCAGAATATCTGCATGGAAACATTATATGTACTTCGGTACATTAAAATAATATATATGATATGAGTAAATCACTTGTGATTTAAGACGGCGCTCATTCCGTCGGATCCCGGCCAACCAGTCACTCGTAACGAGTGCACCTCCGCACATGTGTGGACATTAGTCCTACATTCATAGACATCTATGACGTAGTGCAGAGGGCGGCCACCAGAGGGAACCCAAGAGGTGGAACTTAAACTGGGAGGATTCGATCCGACACCGGGATGGGAATCCGGTGTGGCTTAGTGGATAAAGCATCAGCACGTAGAGCTGAAAAACCCGGGTTCAAATATCTGTGCCGGAGAGAATTTTTCCCCGTTCCACTACTCTTTTATCATACGATGACGCAGAATATTTGCATGGAAAAATTATATGTACTTCGGTACATTAAAATAATATATATAATGATGTTCTTAAGCTAAAAATGTGTCGTTTTATTGCTTTGTACAGATTTTATTTTTCAATTTCTAACTAAAAATGACATCATTCTTACGCACTTATCACAAAAATTGTTACAGATCATACGACTTGAGGAACTTGATTTTTACAGTTTAATTATGCATCCTAATATACAGTCTTAAAGAATTTACTAGAGTGACGTGATTTGTAACAACTGCTGTGATAAATGCGTAAGAAAATGTAATTTTGTAGTTAAAAATCGAAAAAAAAATCTGTACAAAGCAACCACGGAATTCACAACATATTTTTAGCTTCAGAATCCTACCTGATTATAGAAATGATACTCCTGAATAGTTCATTCTTTATCTGTAATATTCTTTTACCCTTAAAACTCAAGAATAATGTTATTTTACAAACAACTTCAAATTAGTGTAATTCTGAAAATATTGCGATTAGAGCAAACGTTTATATGACACTTTTTGCTCAGAATGCCTTCGGAAATAAGCTCCGTAAGTGACGTAAATCCTCGTGAGTCATCCTATATATTTGTGGCAAGTGGTGAGTCGTTCTGTTGCATTTATATGATCTCTGATCATTTTTTTAGCCAATGGTGGGCCGTTCTGTTACATGTATGGCCACCCTCCTAGACATGCTTCCTCTCTGTAAATGTATGTCTAGGCCTACTGCACTTTGGCATATGTATGCAGCTGTGTGTGTATCTGAAGACAGCGCAGAAACAATGATAATTAAATTTAGACGAGTGACCATCACAGAGAAGATTATAATCGTTGTAGAGAAGAATCGAATAAAAAGGATTGCCTGGGGTGCTATGACGGTTCTGCCTCCCTTTCAACTTCAATTATCGATATACTCTTTCTCGAGACAAGCGTGGGGAGGGGTGGCGAGTCATTAATCACCCGCACGGACCGGATAAGCAGCGGGGATTAAGATACTCGACTTCCTCTTCAAAAGAAAGCAAAGAAAGAGAATTTTAAATGAAGGATTGAAGCGTTCATCAATGAATAAGATTTAAAGGCTGTACACGTGAAGTTTGAATGCAAATATTGCTTGTTGATTTTATTTACTCACTATTACGGAAATTGGGTCATAAGTTCAAAACAGGAAGCTATCATACGAGGAGTGAAGTTTGTTAGGAAAGAAAAGCTTTAGATATGCATTTTGCCCAAGAAGCGCCAATGGATGCTGGTCTACACTACACCCGCAATGAGACGAGATGAGATGCTGATGGAGATTTATTGGGATGCTCCCAGAGAAAACTCTTATAAATGGTGGCGATTCGATATCCCTAAGACCGTTTCTTATAAATATAAGCACATATATTTTAACAATACATGATTTATTAATAACGGTAGTGAAGGAAGAATTGAGCATAAATAAATATATACAATATTTTCCATTCTTTTTAGCTCACTACGACAGAATTATAACAGCATTTTTAATTAAAATTTTGCTGTGGAAACTTCACTGATCTTTCTTAAGGGAAGTAGAGTTCGGTTGTGAAACAAATTTGAATTTGCGATTTCCAAAACAGTAACATAACTATAGGTTAACAACTGGGAAAACTCCGTTGTAGTAGGTTACTAAAACTTACCGCTACGTTGGAGGAGGAGTCGGAGTTTCCCTCCATTAATCGGAACCATTGTCACTATTGATTGACAAGTCTTCTGATGCAGCACTGTTATCAGTTAAACATTCTCCTAACGAAATTATTCTGTAAGTTAAACACTATAACATCAGTGCTGCTTGTTAATGCGGATGACGTGAATATGTTAAGAGAAAATCCGCAAACGATTAGGGAAAACATGGGAATCTTAATTGAAGCATGTAATTAGATAGGCTTGAAATTAAATTCCGAAAAAAAAACAATATATATTATTGTCACGTGACCAAATCAGAGTAAGAAATGGCTATATAAAAATTGGAAATTTGTCCTTTGAAGTGGTGGAAAAAATTCATATATCTTGGAGCAACAGCAAGAAATATAAATGTCACTCGGAAGGAAATTAAACGCACATTAAATATGGGAAATTTCTGTCATTATTCGATTGAGTAGCTTTTGTCATCTAGTTTTCTTTAAAAAAAAAGCAGAAAGTTAGAATTTATAAAACAGTTACTCGTATATTACCGGTTATTCTATTTGGTTGTGAAACTTGGACTCTCACTTTGAGAGAGGAACAGAGGTTAAAGGTGTTCGAGAACAAAGTGCTTAGGAAATATTTGGGGCTAAGAGGGATGAAGTTACAGAATAATGAAGAAAGTTACATAACGCAGAACTGCACGCATTGTATTCACCTAACATAATGTTAAATACAGACGTTTTAGATAGGCAGGGTATGTAGCACGAATGGGTAAATCCAGAAATGAATACAGAGTGTTACTTGAGAGAACTGGGGGGAAAAAGACCTTTGAGAAGGCCTAGATGTAAATGGGAGGATAATATTAAAATGGATTTTAGGGAGGTGAGACTGGATTAATCTTGCTCAGTATAGGGACTCATGGTGGGCTTTTGTGAAGGCGATAATGAACCTCGGGTTCTCTAAAAGCCATTTGTAAATAAATAATTGCATTGCATAATGTGTACACTTTAAGCAAATGGAAAAAGGTTCCTTCAAAGGGTCCATTTAACTGTGATTAATGAATTTTTTAGGATAGTCAGATGTAGAGTAAAGTGAAAAATGGTTGGATTAATTCAGAAATTTGGAATATTAATATTGACTGACTGTTATTTTTTTAAGATAAACATCACATTTTTTACTTTCTATCTAAATTAATTGTGTAAGTAACCACAAACCATTCTGATATGCCAGTTTTACAGAGGAATTCAAAAGTCGCGCACATCTTAATAATACGTTCATATATAGTTATAAAGATGAATTTATTACGTTTACTTATATCAGTTTTCACATGAGTTACATCATTTTTCACAACATATGCTGAAAATGGCAACTCCGCTCAGCAATGCATGTACGAACTCTCTTTACCATGTTTACGGCCACTTTTAGAGCACGCGAACACTGACGTTGTTAAGTTCCTCTTTAGTTCCTCCTGAGTGTGCGGCCTGCTTTTGTATACCATTTCTTTAAGATAACTCCACAGAAAGAAATCTGGGGACGTCAGATTGGGGGAACGTGGGGGCCATAATCCTTGAGAAATGATATGCTTACCAAAAACCTCGCGCAAAAACTGCATTGTTTTATTAGATGTGTGACATGTGACATTGTCCTGCTTGAACCAACAATCGCGTTCATCATTGTCAGCAAGCGTTGATCCACATTCCCTAAAACGGGCGATTAATCTCGTTATGATTGAATTGTTAGACACTGCCACATCCGGATAATTGCTACGAAATTCGTCTACAACACGTGCATAAGAACGACTGGAAAAATAATGTTCAACAATGAAAACTCGTTGCTCTTAGGAAAACGACATGTTTGCCGAGCAATAAACACAGGACTATTTCAAGCGTCAGTGTATACCAGCCGTGGCGAGAACGTGACTCGCGAGACATTGTGGCTCGCAGTGATAGCTGTGAATTTCGCTTGCTTCTAACCTCCGCCAACCCCCACCCTCTCACTCACTGGAGTCAAACTCCGTTCCATTTGTATTTGTCTCTGACCTGCGAGTGGCATATGTCTCTCTCGAAACCATGTACGAAAGTTCCAAGTAGGATGGGAGGACGCATTTTTTTGCTGTCAATATGATGAGAATATAAAATATATGATTTGTTCACAAGTATTACGAGGAAAGCGGTTGTATAAAATAAAACGGCATTATACTACATGTTACTGATGAAAAATTAAAAGGTTAAGTGTTATTGTTGTTGTTATCATCATCATCATCATCTCTGTACGTTGACCCTTTTTCAGCAGATGTACGAATAATGCGGTTAGGTCTTCAATTTGAACTCACTGATTTACTATGTGATGTCAAATGAAAGCTAGATGTAAGGACTTGACAAATGTTGAACTTTCAAATCTTTGCCAAAAAATAAATATCCGAAGCTTCGTTCTTTCGCTTGCTCTGTTGAAGCCATGTTCGCTACAAGCCATTATGGAAGCTGTGAACAATTACGTTTTGAAACTTTTGTTTTGTGGAGTGAGGGAGGAATACTTCCACTTAAAGCAGGAGATAAAATTTACAATAGACAAACTTTATACGAGATTTGAGCCCACTACCATGTTTTCTACTTGGTGTTAGAGCTCCTTCTTAATAGCTGCATGTATCATACCTGATTCCTCTTTGATTCTATTAAAACAAAAAAATCGACAAGATAGAAGCAACAGTAAAATAATAAGTTTGGAAAGCTTCCATGGCTGATATTGTACTATCAATAAAATCATAGTATAAATACATAATAATTTAACAGTCCTTTCAGGAATTTGTAATAATTCACTTCTATTTAAACTAATATTGGAAATAAAAATAAGGGAATGTAACTACATGGTAGTGGAATTATAATGTGCATATGGGTGCCTCGATTAATGATAAAACTTGTACTGCATATTCATGTATACATGCCGATATCTACAAAAATATTTTTACCATATCGCAATAATTCCTATAATATGTCATGCTGGAGGCTAAGCTCACCATGTAATTCTTGTTTATACCTAGTTCCAGTAAATTTTGCCGATGCTGATTTAGTGAGGAAATTGCTAACAGTACATAATTGGGAGAACGCACATAAACTACAGGATTACGGAAGATTTAACCAGTATGTGAACAACTCATCTGATCGTTCTTTCTCCGAGTTTGTTAATTTGTACATTTACAACTGAAATCAGTTACAGAAATCTGCCCTAAGGCTTTATAAATTAACAAACGTGTTACAAGCAATTTAGAACAGCTGCAACAACGGGAGTTGAGAGTGCGGGGCATTCTCTGTTGTGTATAAAATCGTACCCTTGTCTGCTGTGGTCTAGTGGTTAACTAGTTTGATTTTAGACTCAAACCTGGTTGAGGGCTATGATTTTTTTAGGGTGAAGATCTTTCTTAGCGTGATTTCCTATACATGAATGACTTCCAGGAAAAATTTACATACTTTCCTGTTCAAGTTAAAATTTGGACATAATTGTAACAATGGCCCCATAGGCCTATCAGTAGTTTGTACTGCCCTCCATACAATATATAATCAAATGTACATTTCAGCCGCAACTTCAGATTTGTAATTTATTACTAGCTTTATTCATTTATTTATTTACTTATTTATTTAATCTGACAGGATTAAGGTCATAAGGCCTTCTCTTTCATTCTACTAGATAGTACACATAAATAAAAAAAATATATAAGCAGTAGCCTAACAAAAACATACAAATGAAATTAAAGGCCTGTAGAGGATCAACAGAATCAAAGAACACTACAGAGCTTTATAGTTTTATTATTATTATTATTATTATTATTATTATTATTATTATTATTATTATTATTATTATTGTTATTGTTATTGTTATTATTATTATTATTATTATTATTATTATTATTATTATTATTATTATTATTATTATTATTATTATTATTATTATTATAGAGAGACAAAATCGAAAAATAATATCATATATTTGGAGATAATGAAAATTACTTTGAAGTCAACAACATACATATCAACATTTCAGTATCATTTAGTCTACTGCACCTATCACCGATTTGTAAGAAATTAAGATTTATATTTTGTAGAAATACAGAAACTCTTTCTTATGGGTGATTCCCGAGCTATTCCGAGCTGGAACTTAGTCTCTGAACAGCGACCAATTCCCGTGCGAAAGGGTATACAGTACATGGGTTGGTATGTATGTGGGTATATAGTTTGATAGGTAGGTAGGTATATGGGTATATGTGTTGCTAGCTATGGAGATAGGTAGATGGATTGGTAGGCAGTAGGTAGAAGAGTTCACATGTTGACAGATAGATGGTTTGGTTGGTTGGTTGGTTGGTTGGTTGGTTGGTAGTTCGGCATACGGGGTCGATAGGTAGATAGCTGGTTGGTAGGTAGTTAAATTAGTTCATAAGTAAGTCGGTTGGTAGACGAGTTGGCAGGTATTTTGGTAGGTAGGTACTATGTTTGTAGCAAGATATGTCGGTTTGGTATATGAGTTGAAAGGTAAATGAGTAGCGTTGGTAGGTAGGTAGGTAGGTAAGTATATGACTTCATAAGTCTGTAGGTAGATGCGTTGTAGGTATGTATGTTAATAGGTAGATAGGTTAGTAATTAGGCAGGTTGATAGATTTATAGGTAGGTATAAGGTCTCACAAGCAGGGATTACCGACAATAGGAATGCGAACGAAATAATTCGCTAAGGAAGAGCAGGCGACAGGAAAGGTCACGAGATTAACTTGAATGATATTCAAGAGTACAGTCGGAAGAGAAACGACATCGATAGAATCAGTCTTGCATTGTGATAATTACATTACGGTTTTAGTTTCAGTTCCACAGAATGTGAATACATGCCTTGTTCCAAGTGCGTTTATTTTATTATGTAGTGATGGAGCGTTCCCCTCGCAGAGTATCATTATTTTATTCATAAACATAATGTTGCGCGTTAAATTCACTTTTTCCTCTTGCTACGCTCTTCATTTCCACAGGCGATGTTCCCATCTATTCATCTTCTTGCAAAAAAAGGCAGTACTTCCATCGCCCCGCACCTCTCGCTCCCTCTGCGTGTCTACATACACACGTCAAAACAGACAGTAACGCCACCACTGTTTTTCGCGAACTATACAGGCCATTCGGTATCTCGTGAAACCGACATGCGCGTCAGGGGAAGAAGAATATGGCCTGAGAAGTTTCCCTCCCACGCTACGCTTCTACTCGTCGCAGACGAGCTCACTTACTCACACCATAAGGTTCTTACTGTTTGCTACGGCGCACATAAGCATTTGGTTTCACGAGATAACGAATGACCTGTACGCCTACTCGTAGAGGTAAATATTGTAAATTTTATTTGTAACAACAATGTAATTTATTCGTCACAACAATAATTCCTTTCTACAATTCACCTTAAACGCTCTCGTCAACAATTGGATCTTCACTCACACAGTATTCGTTATAGCACTCCACCGACGACAATGACAATTGACTTGGACTATTACGCACAACAATGAACTGTTAATCTTAACTAATATTTACAAAGCACTATTTACAAATCAGAACTACCAGTTCTCAGTTCACAGTTCTTCTATCTCAGTCACTCGAGTTCACAGTATCTCGAACCACAGACCTTCAGAGACAGTTCACTGTACTCGAACTCGGGTCCCTCCAACTGCGGTCCACTGCACTCGAACTCAGGCCTTCGGCTGCTGACGCAGTTGCGGACGCACACTCGAGTCGAACTCCGGTACACAAGACTGGCTTGCTTGCTCTGGCTTTCTCACTGACTGGCTGACTAATCAACTGAAAAACTGCTGTCGTTCCTTCGCGACCGTAATTTATAACCATAGCGACGTAACCTCGAAGGTTCCACCCGTCTCTAGAGATGGCATTCCAGAGAAATCCAGGGCCCTCTCCTCTCTACCAGCACCAGATGCGCGCGCAAACTCGTCGCGTGACGTAATACACCCTCTCTCTTCTCTCCACCGCGCGACGTCACTCAATGTTCCGTGGAGCCTGTGCGATCTGCTTTCATGCGGGACGCTGGTCGTGAGTTCGATTCTCACGTCGCTGTCACATTGCCCCCTCCTTAGGGCTGCTCGTCCCGGGCAGTCCCTTGGTAGGATGCTAATCGGTCCAGATGCACCACCATCATCTTCCCTCGAGGTTGTCGCTGGATGCGGTACACCACGTCCTTGATCCGGGTCACCACGCGGTATGGTCCATCCCAGGCACGCTGCAGCTTTGGTGATTTCCCTTTGGTCCTGGTAGGTCGATACAGCCACACCCGGTCGCCCTCCTGGAATCCTGCAGAGTTGGCTAATCTGTCGTAGCGCACCTTCATCCTGTCGCTGGCCATCTTGAGGTGCTCTCTGGCCAGTTGGTGAACTCCATTCAACTTCTCGATGAGTTCTGCCACATATTCAGTCGCTGGCTGGTCGGCGCTGGGTGGCGTGCCAAACAGCAGATCACAGGGCAGGCGCAGCTCTCTCCCGAAGACCATGTTTGCAGGTGTCATCCCTGTTGTATCGTGGACCGAAGCTCTGTAGGCCAAGAGGAACAGTGGGACTCTGGCATCCCAGTCTCGTTGATGGTTGGACACCACCTTCCGCAGATGCTCTTCCAAGGTTTTGATGTAGCGTTCCACCATACCATCGGACTGTGGGTGGAGGGAAGTGGTCCTGGTTTTATACACCCCCAGACGCTCGAGCAATTCTCCCATCAGGTTGGATTCGAAGTTGCGCCCCTGATCGCTATGCAATTCCCGGGGCACCCCGAATCGGCAGATGAAGTTGTCAAGCAACGCGTCGGCCACCGTCGAAACCTCTTGGTTGGGAATCGCGTACACCTCTGGCCATTTTGTGAAGTAATCCATGGCGACTAGCAAGTAGCGGTTCCCGCGATCCGTGACCGGGAACGGTCCAGCAACGTCGATGGCGATCCTCTCAAAAGGAGCTCCCACGTTGTACTGCTGCATGGCTCCCCTGCTGCGTGTCCTTGGTCCGCGACTGGCTGCACAGGTGTCGCATCTTCGGCACCATTGTTCCGTGTCGGTTCTCTGATGCAACCAGTAGAACCTCTGCCTTAACTTGTCCAACGTCTTGTTGGCTCCCAGGTGGCCTCCAGTCACTCCAGCATGAGTCTCCTCCAGCACTTCCTTCACCTTGCTCCTGGGCAGGACAAGTTGTTCTATGTGGGTCCTTCCATCGGCCGACTCCCAAATCCTCTTCAGGATACCGTCCTTGACAGTGAAGGATTCCCACTGGGCCCAGTAGCTCTTGTAAGTGGTGCTACGGTTGGCGATATCGGCCCATACTGGTCTCTGGCCGGACTCCACATCACGCAGTAGCTGTCCAATGTTTGGGTCGTCCAGCTGCTCCCTTCTTATGGCGGCGTTATCCCATCCTGGGCTCGACTGGGCGGCAATTGCTCGGACTGCGTGGGCGCCATCCCGCTCTTCTACTTTCAGGCAGTGTTTGCAGCCATCCGGGCACGGACGTCGTGATAAGGCATCTGCGTTGGAATGTTTCTTCCCTTGGCGGTGTTCGGAGGTGAAGTTGTACTCCTGAAGTCGTTGAACCCAACGGGCGGTCTGCCCCTCCAGGTTCTTGAAGCCCAATAGCCAGGTGAGTGCAGAATGGTCTGTCCTCAGATGGAATTCCTGGCCATACAAATATTTGTGGAAATGCTTCAGGGCTTCCACAATGGCAAGAAGTTCTCTACGCGTCACACAGTAGTTTCTCTCAGCCTTGGACAATGTTCGGCTGAAGTAGGCAATCATCCTCTCTTGTCCGTCCTGTTCCTGAGAGAGTACAGCGCCGATGCCTACGTTGCTAGCGTCCGTGTCAAGTGTGAACTTTCTTCCAGGGATGGGATATCCCAGTACAGGAGCAGTGCAGAGCGCCTCTTTCAGTGACTGGAAGGATGACTCCGCCTCGTCCGTCCACTGGAATTGTCGTTTCTCCTCGGTCAGCTGGGTTAGAGGCTTAGCGATGTTGGCGTACCCAGCTACGAACCTTCTGTAATAAGTGCAGATGCCGAGAAAGCGGCGCAGCTCCTGCTTGTCCCTCGGTCTCGGCTTGTCGCAGTCTCTCGAACACTTTCCTCAGGTTTAACAGCTGTTCGCCGAAAGTCTTGCCCACCACGATGACGTCATCAAGGTACAGCAAACAGGTGTCCTATGTCAGGCCTCTCATTACGGACTCCATTAGTCTCTGGAATGTAGCCGGGGCGTTGCAGAGGCCGAACGGCATAACGGTGAACTGCCATAGTCCCTGGCCTGTAGAGAATGCCGTTTTCTCCTTGTCCTCAGGATGTAGCGCCACCTGCCAGTATCCTGACTTGAGATCCAACGTCGAGAACCACTCTGCTCCGGCCAGGGTGTCCAAGGTGTCGTCAATTCGTGGAAGGGGAAAGCAATCTTTCCTGGTGACGTCATTCAGTCTTCTGTAGTCCACGCAGAAACGCAGGTCCCCATTCTTCTTCTTCACCAGCACTACAGGTGATGACCAAGGGCTGTCGGATTCCTCGATGACCCCTCTTGCTTTCATGCCCTCCAGTTGACTGTCAATCTCCCTCTGTTTAGCTAGAGGGACGCGTCGAGGAGGTTGTCTGATTGGGCGAGCATTTCCGGTGTCAATGCGGTGCTGAACTTTCTCCGTTCTCCCGTAGTCGTTTTCAGACAGACTGAACACGTCCTGAAACTCTGTCAGTAGATCGTGGACTTGTCTTCTTTCTCTTTTGCTTAAATTCGCCGGCAATTCTCGAGCCAGCTCTTTCAGTGATGGGTCTAGATCTGGACGTGGTCGGTGACAATCCTCGTTTTCTGCCAGCGACGTCACAGACACCACCGGCTCGACGTTACCTAGTACAGTTCCACTAGGCACCTCCTTGTCCCGATTGGTGACATTCAGGACCCTCACCGGTACCACCTTCTGATTCGGGAGTAGGGATCTGGGCACATAAACCCCATCTATCTGAGTTGTCTGCGAATCGAGGAGCAGGTTTCTCTTAGGCTGTCCGTCCAGTCTTGCCGTCACCACCATCTCGCAGCCTGCCGGGATTGTCGCATGATTTTCCAAGGTGAGTCTGCTGGCCATGGGTTGGTCTTCGACGTCCCTCAGGAACACTTCATCCTGACCAAAACGCAGGATATGGCGCCTGACGTCCACCGTTGCATCGAAGATCCGCATGGCGTCGAGTCCCAGGATGACGTCTTCAGTGATGTTGGCGACGAACACCCACATCTCCAGTCTCCTCTTTCCCAAGGTCAAATCCAGGAAAACCTCTTTCTGGATGGGCAGGCTCTCGCCTGAGGCAGTACGTAGCTCGTATTGGCGCAGCGGCGTCCTCCCAGGTAGGCCACGCACGACGTCTGGTCTGGCGATGGTGAGCGACGCCCCGGTGTCTACTAGTACTCTGCATGGGCGGCCTCTTATCCATCCGTCAGCAATGAGCCCATCGTCTCATCTTCTGTTAACCGTCTTCAAGATCAGCCGAGGGGATGGTGATGACGGCGCCGACGTGCCCCTCATCGCATCGGCTCCTTTCAGTTTTCCTGTTTGTGACCAGATCGGTCACAGTCCCTCCTCAGGTGTCCAGGCTCGCCGCAGGACCAGCAGGTGGGCACTCCTCGTCTTCGTCGATCGGGTGATTTCGGTTGACGTTCCTCGACGTCGGCCGCCGCGACGCTCCTAATCCGGTGCGATGCCGAGACGTTCGCCGTCAACTTGGCTGCCGCCATCCTGAGGGCCGCCGCCAGAGCTGCATTGATGGTGCGATGCTCTGCCAAGAGTAGCTGTTGCTTTATTTCCGGGTCTCGAACTCCGCTGCCGAAGGTGTAGGCCGCCTCTCCAGCGATGAAGTCATTAGGTAGGCCCCTGAGCGCCTTATGGGCCAGTTGTTCCACCGCCATCGCGAATTCTTGCAGGGACTCGCCTGACTGTTGGACCCTCGTTTTCAGTTGGGTCCTGAACGCTGCCGCAACTTGATGGTCACCATAACGTCCCTCCAAGGCCGCCATTATCTCAGCGGCTGTCCCATCTTCTGGAACGCTGTGAAGAATCTCCGACGCCTGTCCCTGAAGCGCGGCCAGCAGCTGAGTGGTTTTCTCTGCTGGCGTCCACCCATTGTGCTCTGCGATGGCCTCGAACTGGCGACGGAATATCGCCCAAGACGTCGTACCGTCGAACTTCGGCGTCTTGACGTTGTAATGTCTGGCTGAAGGCGATGGTTCCACATGGCCACAATATGGAGTCCTCAACTCTGTGGCCGTTTCTTGCATGGCACGTCGAACCTCCTCGGCAACTATCTGTTTCTGTTCTCTAGCCTGGCGATCCACCAACGCGAGGATGTGCTTGTTTTCTTCAGCATGTCGGTCCATCAACGTGAGTATGTGCTTGCTTTCCTCGGCGTGTTTTTCCATCACCTCACTCGTCTTGTCCAGCAACTCGCTCGTCTGCTCTTGACGACGCTCGAGATCGCGAATTTTGCCGTCGAAATGGTCTACCTCCTGTCTCAATTCGGTTACTGTCTCGTTTATAGTTGTAAAATTCTTGTTTAGGTTGTCAAGGTCGGCTTTGAGTTCGTCTTTCACGATGGCGACAATTCCATCTACGTGGGCTGAAACGCTTTCAATTTGCGTAGTGACGTCATCTTTCACTCCGCTTATGTCACTTTTCATCTCCGTTTTCACTTCACTTATGTCGTTCTTAACCTCACTGATGTGTCTGTTCATGTCGTCTTTCATTTCTGCTTTTACGTCACTTATGTCCTTTTTCATTTCAGCTTTCATTTCCGCGATGGCTTGCAGGATCTGCTGTAGGTTCTCCATTGTCGATAATATCCCGATTCTGACACCAATGTAAATTTTATTTGTAACAACAATGTAATTTATTCGTCACAACAATAATTCCTTTCTACAATTCACCTTAAACGCTCTCGTCAACAATTGGATCTTCACTCACACAGTATTCGTTATAGCACTCCACCGACGACAATGACAATTGACTTGGACTATTACGCACAACAATGAACTGTTAATCTTAACTAATATTTACAAAGCACTATTTACAAATCAGAACTACCAGTTCTCAGTTCACAGTTCTTCTATCTCAGTCACTCGAGTTCACAGTATCTCGAACCACAGACCTTCAGAGACAGTTCACTGTACTCGAACTCGGGTCCCTCCAACTGCGGTCCACTGCACTCGAACTCAGGCCTTCGGCTGCTGACGCAGTTGCGGACGCACACTCGAGTCGAACTCCGGTACACAAGACTGGCTTGCTTGCTCTGGCTTTCTCACTGACTGGCTGACTAATCAACTGAAAAACTGCTGTCGTTCCTTCGCGACCGTAATTTATAACCATAGCGACGTAACCTCGAAGGTTCCACCCGTCTCTAGAGATGGCATTCCAGAGAAATCCAGGGCCCTCTCCTCTCTACCAGCACCAGAAGCGCGCGCAAACTCGTCGCGTGACGTAATACACCCTCTCTCTTCTCTCCACCGCGCGACGTCACTCAATGTTCCGTGGAGCCTGTGCGATCTGCTTTCATGCGGGACGCTGGTCGTGAGTTCGATTCTCACGTCGCTGTCACAATATGTTGATTGGCAGATTGATTTATTGGTCTTAGCTTATTTTACCTTTGGTCTACGTATTTGTTTATAGCTTTATTAGTTCGCTTTGAAGAATTCAGCCACTTGGTCCATTCACTTGTCATTCTAGAAAAGATAAGATCTAGGATTACATATTTTGAATCAGAGAGACTTCCAGTTCATGTTGTCAGCTTGGAATAATGTCACTATTCAGTAGAACAGGAGAACAGAATGGACATGCACTGTCTGAAAGAAATTTAGATAAATCTCCAAGTTCCTATCACGATTAGAACTCGGGGCCTCTGTATTCATTCCTATAAGAGTCACCGCTTGATCCACAGTTTTGATGGGGTTTATTCGTGTCGGAGAAATCGTACGTTGTCTCGCAATGAGCGAACTTGAGAGCAGAGCCACGCTCCATACGCCTAATTAACGAACCGTGACCTTTGCGACGCCGACAAATACCATATCGGAGTTGAGCAGCAGAGGGTAGCTTCCCCTGGGCATGTGCTGTAACCTTCGAAATAGGGGCACTGCGGGGGCAAGGTAAACAGTAAGTAAATTGGAGAAGTGAAGCAAAAGTTTGTAATCTGCACGCATGCTTCCTTGTTGCACACAACGGATGCGCCGGAGTTAATTTAACTTGCTTACCTATCTCCTACCCCTCTATGACCAGGTGTTGTTTGAAATCTAATAATTGCCTGTCTGTTTTCCCAGATTATATACTGCCCCTAGGGATAATGTGCGAAAAATGGAATAATTTGTTGCCATAACAAGTTGGGGGCTTGGAAAGGCAAACCTTGCATACAAGTTCGGTATCCATGAATCTCACGCTCTTGTAACTGAAAACTCGTGTTCATATGAAGAGAGACTGATTACATGCAAACAGTCCCAGTTTGCCCCTGCATAAATCTAGACGAGATTCAACTGGCTTCGTTAATAGTTACGGCTGCTAGAACATCGGCCTCTTAACTAGTAGACCGAGAACAAGAGTTCATATCGAGGCAGTTTACGAAGTACGGAGTATTTTTATTCTGTCAGTCATAACATTTCAACGAAATTTATAAAACAAACTTATAGAGTAAAGAGGGGTAATTTGAATAATTTCAGACATTTTAACGTTTTTCTTGAAATATACCCACATTATCGTTAATATTAATTTCAGTCTCCACATGGGCCAGCAGATTCGGACTTAGACTTAATGCAGCTAGGATCCAGGCCATAATCATCGGAGCCAAAAGACTAAGGATGCTATTCATAGACATTTCGCTAGCCCGCGCTACGAGCGGGCTAAACTAGCCCCAGCTATCGACTGGTTACTTGTACAGGATTCATATCATATCATATCATATATCATATCATATCATATCATATCATATCATATCATATCATATCATATCATATCATATCATATCATATCATATATCATATCGCTAACACTGGTTTATGAATACGAAAAACGTTAGTTCGCTGATCATCCATCGGAAGCCCGCGCTAAGAATGTCTATGAATACGGCCCTAAAAGATTGCTGAACACTTTGGACGATAGTCAAATTCCGGCCATTACGCTTAGTAATATTGAAACTTCTTACTCACTTATTGTGAAAAATTTAGGGCTATATTTTGATAACGAATTAAGTTGGAATTACCAAGTAAAGCACACTTGTAAAAAAAAAAAATCTGCTCGTCTACTCACTTGTTAAGCCAGTTCAAGCATTTCTTTACCGCGCCACTGAAACAAACATTAGTTCAAACACAAGTAAAGTGCTTTGTATGGAGTGTGGCATTGTATGGGGCAGAAACATGGACATTACGACAAAGTGAAGAGAAGCGAATAGAAGCATTTGAAATGTGAATATGGAGAAGAATGGAACGTGTGAAGTGGACAGACAGAAAAAGAAATAATAATAATAATAATAATAATAATAATAATAATAATAATAATAATAATAATAATGAGAAAAATGCGCTCGAGTTGAGCATTAATGTCCAAGTTTAGTCTTTGCCATAGTCTGTTATTGGTTTAACTCTCTTCGCACACGTTATGATGTGGTATTTCCTATATCTTTGCCCGCACAGTACACATTTGCAGTCTTCGGTCGGTTCATGGAACTTGTTGTTCACACATTTTATGATGAAACCCGTGTATTGCGAGTCTCGTTGTCACGTGTCTCTGGCTCCTACACTCCCTGGTCCAGCTGGTGATGTGGTGTAGAACTCTAGGTCTATCTCCTTCTTCTTCCGGTCTCTTATGCTTACCAGTTCCTGGTAGGGTCCTGTGGATGGTAGCCAGTGCTGCGATCTGATATCATCTACGAAATATGTCTCTCTCATGAGCTCATGTACAAGGCGGGATGGCGCTGCTTTTCCGACTCCTAGTATCCGTTTCATAAACATAGTCTTGACTTTTTCTATTCTTATCATATCACCAATCTTGACTTTTTCCCAAATTATCTCTATTCCGTACGTTGTAACTGGCGCCACTACCGTTTTGAATAGTGAATAGTGAATAAGAAATGAAGCTGTGTTGGAAAGAGTGAGTGAAGAAAGAATTATGCTGAAACTGATCAGGAGGAAAAGGAACTGGTTGGGTCACTCGCTAAGAAGAAACTGCCTACTGAAGGATGCACTGGAGGGAATGGTGAACAGGAGAAGAGTTCTGGCCAGAAGAAGATGTCAGATGATAGACGACATTAAGATATATGGATCATACATACATACATACATACATACATACATACATACATACATACATACATACATACATACATACATACATACATACATACATACATACATGCATACACACATATATATACACACATGTTATTCTAATTACATATTTTAAGTGCAATGTACAATGACAAATTCTCATTAATTTTGAGCCTGTTTTGTTACGGGAAATTTCAATTGCAAAAGCTTCTGAATTAATAAAGAGCAAGTGATAAGTATTAATAGTGCTCTGAGATTCATTTTAAATTACTTTTGAGTGCAGTTATACTTTATATAACATGTTCCTAAAGGTAAAACATGTTGATAATGTCTTGATGGAACTATTTTGGCAATCATTTCCAAAATCTCCCGTATTTTCAATTTGAAAACCTGGCAGTCCTATAACGAAAGTATCAACGGATCATACAGTTATGGATTCAGTTCAAACCTCGGCAATGGGCTTCTGTGTCATACAAGAAAAGGGTATGAAATAATTATTTACTCTACTTGATCTGTAACGGAAACTGAAAGTACGAAGTTGAGAGTCTGTTATTTCTCGACACTTGACCCAACAAGGATGGCAGCAGCTTTGAAGGACGTAGAGAAATGCCCACAAGAAAAGATACTCAGTGCATTGTCAGTGATGGATGGGGGAGCTGTCGACTCCATCCATTATCCAATCTTCTGGGTGCGAGTGGACACGTGGGGTGAACCACTTGCTGATTTAGTACCCGCCACCTTCAGATAAGGTACACGAGAACAAATGTACTCCCACTTAAAGCGATGATACGTCCTTCTCCATTCAAACCTCCCAAATGTGGAATACCGCTGCAATTTATATATTGTGCATATTCTTATTGACATGAAAGTTTCAAGATCAGGAAACTTAACGTGTCTGACACCTTGGAATTAAGAACATAAACAAAATATGGCACGAATATTGTTATTATACGTTAATGTGTTTTGTAACCTGTGAATTATCATATTGATTATGACCAGACATCGGAAATATATGCAAATGCATATTTTTATCGGAAGATCATATTTGTCTACAATCGAGGTGAAATTCATTTTAAAGTTAAACGATTAAAATTGTAGTAAAATACAGTTCATTCATTTGTCAAGACAATCCCGCACTCTTCCTACAGAGCTGCGCACGAGATCGGATGAGTCTACTAACGAATTATAGGGGAACGGGTTACTCTTTGCCTTGAACTCGGTAGAAACACTCCCGACTTTCCCTTCTACTCCTACCCCCTCCAAAGAAACGTTGTTCCCGCACTGCACATCTCGAGTGTCTTGACAAAATGCATTAGCTGTAAATATGCATATTTGCACATTTCATGGTAATTTAGTATGCAGTTCATTTTTTCTTATGCATGCATGGTTCTGCCTAACTTCTGCATATTTTGGCTGAGATTCTGTATAAATACAATTTTATTTTCAATGAAAAATGTACTTGTAGCGGTTTCCTCATTGCTTACCACTCACACGCATTCTGAAGGTCAGGCGACAGCTCTCAAATTCTTATACAGTAGTTACATAGACGGCCGCAAGTGCATGAGGGTGGCGCCTCTGACTAATTCACTACTCATTCTGCTTTGTTTCGTTCACCAATAAGGTTAATTCTGCTGTTGTTGAGATGTCGAAGGGTGTCTTTTTATTTGAAAGAATGGATTAAAGAAACGGAAGATAAGTGTTTCACTACGGATGGGACTTTCGTACTCTGCAAACTGTGTAATCGTGAGGAGACATTCAAGAAATAAAAGATTTAATTTTGAATAATCTAAAATTTATACTTTTCACTATAAATTAATATCAATGATTTATACTGCTTTACTGGTTTACTCGTGTAATACGAAGGACACTGCAAGACAATGAAACATAAGCAAGCTAAAGCTTCTGGCAATAAATCTGTACAAGGTCAGGAATTTTTAAAATCCTCATTAGTAGCAGACTCAACGCAGAGTAAGCTCGCACACTTCAACACAATCCCTGAGGCCTTGACAAAGCTCCAAACACGAGGTCTTGGACTAACAACGTCAGCAACACTGTTCCAGGAGACTATGGACTATCTCAAGAACGTTCCCGGAGACATTGGAGATGCGTTAAAAAGAAAATGGATGCTGCGATCATTGATCAATAACAATCCTGATCTTAGTGACATTTTTTCATTATTTCAAGGGAAAAGGACAACCATCCCTGATACTGTAAAACATGTCTGACTTCAAATATGCACCACTGACATACGACGTTGAACACACGTTTTCTGCCTACAAACTTTTACTTACAGACAAGAGAGACAAACTGACTCCTGAGAACTTGCAAGAAATCCTCGTTACCTACTGAAATTTGAACTACACATAGACAAGTATTAAACATTGGCTGTATATAATTTTACCTAATTAGCATGTAGAGTTCCGGTTTCACCCAATTGATTTTGCTTATTTTGAACATATTTTTGCATATGTTTAATCTTTTTTTAAATTTTAACTTTTTTTTTTGCATATTGCACCTTATTTTGTGCAGTATTATTTGCATAACTTCCAATGTTTGATAATGACATTCCAGGATAGGGGATGCAATAGTGTTGTAAATTATGATTTGTTATTTTCTATTGCTCTTGCAAGACTATTGGCCTATCGTTAACGGAATAGCGAGAACACTGCCTTTTCACATCTTTAGACTCAGTTTGAAAATCTTGCTACTTTAGGTGGATTTTTTCGTGCGATGTAGTGATATAAGATTTGTCTTGTTTAGGCCTACGTCCGCTTTTAGCACAATATTATGCCATAAGGTTCAAGCTGGTTTATTAATTAAATCCGGAGTATCTAGAGGATCGATATGGACACCATTTTTATTATTATTATTATTATTATTATTATTATTATTATTATTATTATTATTATTATTATTATTATTATTATACAGTATAACGTAACTTATTTTACTTGCAAGTACATTACGATTATATGGCTTCCTAAGTTAGCAGTTTGCATAAGCTAATCTATATCTATAGGAGATACACAGCGTGTCTACCGTGAACCTTCCACATTTGAAAGTTTATTTTTAATTTAATGTCAGAATGTATAATATAATAATAATCATTATTATTATATGCCGATTATTAGACATTTCAAACTTGAAACAGCTGTCTTCCCAAGTCCAAATAATATCTGGTAGCTATATTTTGATACCTGTCATAAAGTGCGACGTTTCTTTAAAGGATTAGATACAGCTTACTTACAACAGTAAAATGTTTTGAAATATTCAACATTTTTTCCTCCATTACTGTATCTTGTACAATAATTAAAAAATTGGTATGTGTGAAACACTGTCCTTCCGCTATATGAAAAGAATATTTTTACGATTTAAAAAAATTATATATATATATATATATATATTTTTTTTTTCAAAATGGTCGCAGTTTACTGTGCAGTAATGAAGCGTTTCCCTCATAACTCATAAACTTATTAACTTTTTCATGTTCTCTCTCTTTTATTTTATTGCTGAAACTCATGTTTACAATATCATGCTCTTTCAACTACATTCCTTAATAAATAATAGGCTATATATTATTTTATTTTGTGTTAGAAGAAAATACTGATATTTTGACGATTTTTAAAATGAATTTATTTTTTATCAGACAATCTCTCAAAGATAGAGAAGTGATCTTGCATCATATTGTAGATATGAAATGCATAAATACACACAAAAAATGTCATCACAGAATGTTGGATAGTTTTTTAGTTATATGGGAAACGCTTCATCACTGCACAGTGAACTGAATTTTGACGAACAAAATGTAAATAATTTTTTTTTAAATCGAAAAAACTTCTTTTTTTCATGTAGCAGGAGGACAGTGTTTTATACATACTAATTTTAATTATTGTACAAATACAGTAATGGAAGAAAGAAATGTTGAATATTTCCAAAATTTTTCAGCTGTGAGCTGTACTTAACCCCTTAACTGATTAGTATGAAAGAATATTAAGACAAAGATATAATGTGTAATACCTACATAGATATCTATTTTAATTACTTAAAATCGTGCAAATAATATTAAAGAACTTCCATGCACTTGTAAATTAAGGTAGTGTTTTGCTATCGCTGTTAAAATGAACCAAGGAACTAAGTGACTAATCCGTTTGGATAACAGTAGATGTCTCTGGCGTGACGTGCATTGTGTACTACGAAGTCTGTGATTCTATTAGAGCTGGGTGCCGTCCAAAATTACGTAGCATTCATTACCGTGTCTCCGATGACAATTGAGAGCTTGCTACAGGGGACAGGTGGCAGCACTAATGCAGCTGCTGCCAGGCAACACTGTATTAACAGTGCATGTCAATCATAGGGACAACAGAGGGCCGCGCCCTCGGTCTCTCTCTCTAATCAAGCGTCATAAACTCATTAAAGATGAACCAGCGTTGGGAACTTCGTGCAGTAAGCGGCTTTCTCCACTCCCTGCATATTTAGTCCCATTTCTCTCTGTTTTCGCAAGTGGCGTGTTACGCAGAGTGGAAGTGAAATAGTCTTGCAGATTTTCAGAGCGAATAGCTCATGTTGTTTGTAACAAAAAAACTATATCATATTGGTGAAAAGTTAATAGTTTTTTTTTCAGAAAAAAAAAATATTTTTTTTTTCTCTCAAATGTTTAACAACCTCTTATTCAGTAACTATTGCAAGTAGGATTGTGATTTTTGTCCATATCTATAGGAAAACTAATAAAGAATAATTTATCCCACTGACATATTTCAATATTGTGGACGGTTTTCGTGTAAATTTAATTTTAAAAACTTCTAAATTCAAGCCATTGCATACTGCGAGTTGGTTGCAACACAGCGCCAGAGAACAGCTCATCTAGCGAGACATACCGAGTTACCTAGTTCGCTTTGAACTCTTACATCTGTATCACGAGAAGCGTGTGTTAGCGGCGATGTTGTTGGACTGCTGAAACTTCAAACTTAAATTTTCTAATTAACCGTGCATTTAATCACGAAACATAATATAGGTTTTCTATTCATTAACGTGTACCCTATCGGCCCTTTCAATCTGCAAGGTTATTTCACCCACACTCCGTATAATACACTACCGGTCAAAAGTTTTCGATCACCTATCACAACTAAACAGGTGGTTAAAACAGGGATTTCGTTTTGAATATTCTATCGTATCATAATTTTAGAGAGAAAATATTTATTTTGATGGTCTATTTAGGTTTTCCGATGTGTTTGTACATTGAAATGAAGTATATTTTTGACTGGTAGTGTAACTTTGTCTATGATCCAATCTTTACCTTCTCGTTGTAGAAAATAAATGTACGGGAGAGTACTGTGATGACGGTAAAAATGGTTTTGGTTATTTTCGTGGAAACATAAGTACCATCATCCGTGATACCATAATAATAGTCTCCATAGTGAAAACGAGTCGACTGATCCGGAAATAATGCATGCAAAATATAATAAAATTTATAAAAATATTAATAATTAATCAATTAAATTATTTATTTATTTATTTATTTATTTATTTATTTCATTTTTCTGTATCTGTGCTTTTATTTTTTCCAGTTACTAGAGAAACATTCGTTTGCCTTGAAATATAAGGAAAAGGAGAATCATTGCGTTAAGTGTTAATTTATTATTATGTTTAGACAATTAATTGATTTAGTCTCATCACATGCTGCAGTAGAAAGAACAAGATACTAATTTTACAAATACAAATAATTACTATAGAGCCTACAACATTTTACCCATAGCCTACATGGCAATTTATGCTGTATTTGTTTCACTTATTCACTTTCCAAAGTAGGCTAAATGTTCACTTTGTTTGCAACAGAACACTATCATTGCAAAATAATTCTAACTCGAAAATAAATATGTGTTCTACAGCTGGGGTCATCCACGAGCCCAAGCAATAAAGATGAAAAAAAAATGATCAATATACAGGGTGATTCAGGAGGAAAGGTACACGGTTTCAGGGT